>NC_067231.1:25483958-25591458 GCF_019924925.1 Ctenopharyngodon idella
TGGATAGATGGATGGAATGACTGAACAATATGTTAAAGGGTCCATGATTATGATTTCAATTTTTTATCTTTAGTTAGTGTGTAATGTTGCTGTTTGAGCATTAACAACAAAGTTGTTCAAAGTTCAATGCAAAGAGAAATATATTCTTTTACAGAAATCGCTTTTTAAGGACTACAACAAATGGCTGGTAGGGACTACAACGAGCTTCATCCTGGGTTGGTGACATCACAATCCCCAATATTAACAAAAACCCTGCCCCCGGAAACATGCAACAAAGGGGGTGAGACCATGTTGGGCTACTTTAGAGAAGAGGAAGTGTTGTTGTAGTAGAGTGTTGTTGCCATGCTGTCATTTTACGCGGGACTGCTTCACAAACGAGGGTCAATTCAACGCTGGATTTGCACAAAAGATTAACATTACGGCACATGCTAGTCGATGAGTTGAATCAACTCCACAGCAACTACATAAATTTATCCACTAACCATTCAGAAACGTCCCGTTGCATTCTAAAAGTTGTAATTTCTTCCTGAGTCTCTCCATCAGTGTCCGACTCCGGTTTGAACAATGTAAGGCTAAACACCGTTACTGACAATCCTCATTTTGGCTGCGTGAGATTCTCCAGCTTTGTTGTTGTTGAGCAACCGAAGCGCGAGCTGTTAAAGCTCTGCCCTTTTCTGGAAAGGGGGCAGGGAGCAGCAGCTCATTTGCATTTAAAGGGACACACACAAAAGCGACGTGTTTTTGCTCAGACCCAAATAGAGGCAAATTTGTCAAGCTATAATAAATGATCTGTGGGGTATTTTGAGCTGAAACTTCGCAGACACATTCTGGGGACACCAGAGACTTATATTACATCACATCTTGTGAAAAGGGGCATACTAGGTCCTCTTTGATACGTGTGCTGAGGCTAGCTGTCTGCTGAATGTCTACTTTTATACTACAAAAGTATATTTAAAGTTCAATAATGTTCTAAACTTGTTTATTACAACCTAACATCGGTAACACCTCTGCACTGGCTGTTTTATTTTTTTAAATGCATATGCAAATCTCCATGAACTCAAAAAGAAGAAGAAAAGAGATAAAACGTCTTGTTTGGTACCATTTACAATAGCAACTCAACCTATGAAATCGGGAAAGAAGTTTCCTCACTGAAGTCCTTCTTGAGATAGTCATCTGATCGTAAAGTTCATATCAGGGACAGGCGTATTTTAGGTAGACAGCCGTCACATTCATCACAGGGATATCAAACACAGCTCACCTCTAAAATCTCCTTTACCGGCTCTCATGGAGAATTTAAGCATTGTCTGAAGTTTCTTGTCATAACCCTCCCCTTCATCCACCTCAAGTACCTCATTTGATGTTCGTCTTTGAGTTTCTCGGTTTATTTCACCGCCCCTGGATCCAGAAAACTTTCTCATCCCATCTACCCTCATCTTTCCCCCATACCCCGACCTGCAGTTTTGTGTAGAGCCATCGAGCTACTCTCTGGCGGCAGTAAGCACAGGTTTGTCTTGATGTTCTGAAATGGAAAGGTAGGTCACAGATGAATAGTGCCTGCTCTTATTTCTGGGGCAAGCAACACCATCTCTGGGAATAAAAAAAACTCTGACATTTCAGCACACTAGATATATGGAAGAGGCGGGGGTGATATGTTAGTCACATCAAGCTTCAGCATTTTCTAACCCTACTAGCTTGATAACATGCTATTCTGAGATATCACACATAAAGAAATAGAAACGCACATTATATTACAGTCTACATGCACCAAAATGATTTTAATTTGATTTATTTAAATTTAAGTTACACCCTTTAGCAAATGAAATTGCATGCTGAAAATTGTCATATTTTTAGTAGTTCAAAGTCTTGAAAATTATCTGTGAATTAATTTCTGGCACTTTTATTTGGCAGGTTGATCTTTTAATCAGGTTTTAGGCTTCGCTTTTGTCAGTCCTTTGGCGTCAAGTTTATAAATAAGTATGCAAATCCATTCATCCATCCATCCTAAACCTTTAAAAAAAAAACTTTTTTAAACAATTTATAAGATCGAAAAAAGTATTCTAATATCAACAAACTGCACATATCATCTTTATTTTGATTGATTTTAAGTAAAAAGTGTTTAATGTTTACAGATTCACATAAACAGCTCAAAACATATTCAATAAAGAACACAATGGAAGGGAAACACACACTTTAAATCACAGCTGTCTTCCCATCAAGCTGTAAGTGATTTCCATTATTCTCTGCCTTGTGTTTGCTGCGAAGACAACAAAACCTTTGATTATGTTCATTTCCTCATGCTCCCTTGGTTTTGAAAGGTGTTTTTTTCAAAGATGCAGGAGGAGGAGGACAGTATTGCGATGAATGACACACCATTGAGAGTTTGACGCAACGTCTTATCTGTTGTCTGACACCTGATTGACTCTGAGGCGTTAGACTTTTATGTTCTATGACGGATATTTAGAATTCATTTTCTCCCCAGTGGAGGAGTGCACAGAAAGCAAGGAAGTTCATTTGGCAAAGCGAAACTGAAAAAATAATTCACTCAAGCCAACTCTGTTAGAGCTAAGAAAGAAAGATACTGAGAATAAAAATTCAATTCAATAATTAATAAACTTGTTGGCAGTGTTTCACACCCTCAAAATGCATGTGACAGGAGACAATAAATGAAGTGTGAGCCTCCAAAAAATGGTTAACTGGACTTGTAAAATTTCACATGTTCACATTGCATCTGCAATTGCATATTATATGAAACAACAGTGCAATTTGTATCGTAGAGGACCCTAATAAATCTAATAAAACCTCAAGGCAATTTGTATATTTTTTTTCATGTCCTTAATTTTTAATTTTAATTGAGAGTCAGAAATATAAAATATAAAAAATCTACCTTGCGTTAATGAAAGTAGATATTCTTAATGATTTACTGCCATCTGCACCTCAGGTTTGAAAGCCATGGCTTCAGGATTTCTGAGTTGTGTCAAAGTTGCCAACAAGCACAACAGTCAGTAATAACAGCTGTCAATGTCAATGTCACAAGTCAAAAAAAAAAAAAAACTTCCCAGTATGTAGTGCAGTGCCTGCTGTGAAATATTTTTGACAATTTCTGACGTTTTCCTTCTATTTTGAGGTCTATACTGGTGGGAGCTGTATTATTATTTAGCATATGTTACACAAAATTAAATAAAAATTGCAAAATAACCACATTTCTTACCAAGGTGATATCTGAATGCCACTCACACGCAATATGATAGCCATACGGCAATTATACAATAATATAGTACTGTTTAAAATGATCATTACTGCATAATGCATACTATTGCACTAACCATTTAAAAAGAATGCTGTGCAGTATATAGTAAATAGCAAGCTCGTATTCCATTCCGGTCAATATTTGTGTACTGTGCACATCTAAATGAGCGCTATCAACCCCAACACAATATCTATCTCAATTTCAAACTGCAACTGCAAATGCTCATCAGATGGTCTATGCTCACAGTGAGACCCATCAACCAAAAACATGTCAAGGAAAATATCTAAAAATGTCCAGCAAGTAAAATATCTTGAAATCCAGAGCGAGACAATCTCAAGAGAGTAAAGACAGCAGTTGGTGGGGACGTGCATGGTTTATATCGGCAGCTGGGAGCAGCTGGCTTGGTCTGATTTAACGAGACTAATGCCAAAAGTAATTAAACTTTGTCAGAGATAAAATGGCTGTCTGCAACATATGTCCAGTAAGCATCAGCATCAAAGCCGTTTTTCCCACACTGATTTCATATATGGCCGCTCAGCAGTCCCCAACCATTGGAAGAACATCATTCGAAGAAGTAAATTAGTGCAGGTTTTAGAAAACTTTGCTTGAAAGTAACTATCAAAATAAATGCTGCAACGTCAAATGTATTATTAGTTTTTACATACATACTGTAATGAACCTTAAAAGTGCAGTTTGTACTTTTAATGTTTAAATATATAGGTTCACTTAAAAATTCATCACACAGCTCTGACTGCTATATTAATAGTAAGATACTTCATACCTTCAAGAGCTGCCCTCTTATGCAACACAAGTACCTCAGAAGTAAACACAACTCAAGAGAGTGATTATATTTAACTGAAATCAGTACTAGGGACTCTAATAGACACTGACAGATTACTATATGTTACCTCTGTATTTAAAAGGTACAAACCAGTGTCATTGCTGCTGCTACATTCGAAAACCTTTGTGTTTAGCCTTAAAGAGAGTTCCTGGAAAAGCAATTACATAACATGGTCCTTGATTGTCATTATATATAAGTCACATTAATAACCTCAAAGATGCATGTGGGCTTCAGGTCTCACCGCAGGACAAATGTGCCTTTGCCTTCATCTCAGAACAAAAAACAACATCACAGCAGAATGCAAAGGCATCAGGATAAATGAAATTATTAGATGTCAAACAATGTGCCCACTTGTCAGTTGCTCTTGTCTTGTAGAACAATTATTTATTTAAAGAGGCCATGCTCTTTTACAATGTCTTGATTTTGTTTTTGGGGTTTTCTAGAATAGGTTTTCATGCTTGAATGTTCGAAAAAGAAAAGTATTTTTTACATATTTTACATTGTTGCAGCACCTCTCTTCCCAGTCTGTCAGTAATTCTCAGGGGTGCGTTTACCAAAAGCATTATTAGCCAAATATGGTCGCAAGTTTCGTCGTTATCAGCAAAGTTCAACGAGTCGGTGTTTTCTCAAAACCATAGTTCCAACAAACATTCGCAAACAGCATCACAAAGTTGTATGGTTGGAACGACAGCTCTCGAACTGTGCTTAGAAACATAATTTCTTTTTTTTTTTATGACACGTTGACTTAATAAATTCTTATCTGGAGCAAAATATGCAAGCTGAAATTCAGTACAATCTATATATTTCATTTTTTAATATATACAAATTTAAATTACATCTTTTAGTTTGTCAAGAGATTTAAAGAGCCGTTTTTGAGTAGCTTGCAGGTGCATAAGAACGAGCCTATGACTGAATCTGGAAATAAAGCAAAATGAGAATTAGTCCTCAGATGCCATGTCCGTAATTTATAACAAAAAATCTGGTATAAATTCAATCTTAAACGAATCAGTTAAAAGAAGTTATTATCCACCACCTGTGTGACATCATTAACCAACATGGTTGAACTACAAATTTGCAACAATATAGTTTCAGGAAACAGTCGTGACTAGCTAGTTGATTTCTTCAACAAAGCATTGTACTAAGGTAGTTAAGCAGCGAGTTACGTCGTTTTAAGGGAAACATAGCCCTGTTTAGTTCCTGTCTTTATGAAGCCCCTCCTTCTGAAAAGCACAATGTGCTCTGATTGGTCGGCTGGACCAGTGTGATGTGATTAGTCAACTGCTTTCAGAGTGTTTTGGAAATGTCACGGTTCTTACCAAAACCGTTTCAACACACTAGTATCGCAACTCAATCAGGCCTCGTCCCTTTTTTTGTGTATGCATTGGGCGGGAATTATTCAGCAGAAGCCCATTAGAAAAACATACCTGTGTCAACATTTTTGCAAAACGCAAAATACGTTGCGTCGCGCACGTTTCCTGACAGTTTCAAAGTGAAATGTCCAGTGAGTGGCGCTAAAAGCGTTTAGTTTTTTTTCCGGAACAGATGAACGTGAAAATGGCAATGTTTCATTACGTTGGAGTTTGTACGCATTACCGCAAATCTGAATTGAAATGTCCGGTTAGTGGCGCTAAAAGCTTAATGCTCCATCACGTTTAATAACGTAAGCTACACCTACACTAAACCCTAAACCTACCAGATATTGTTAACAAAAGCAAATGTGACACAAAAAAACGCAATTGTAACCACAGCATTTTAGCTTGATTTTGAACTCTTGTCTTTGAGCTCTTGTATCGTGACTCATCTTTCATGGGATCCTTAATCTGGTCCTGTAATCATAATTGTGTGTGAAAACGATTTCCTGGAAGAAAACTCAAGACTACAATTGAGGCAACTTCAGGGAGTTCAAAAACAGAGCTTACTGATATAGAGAATAAGTGGAGTGACTTTGTACATTGATTGACTGATTGATTGATTGATTGATCCCCAAATGGGTAAATTCACTTGTCACAGCAGCATCAACATACTATAAATAAATACAACAAATACATTAAATAAAATAAAAACTACCCCAAAAACCCACCAAACACAACATATCAAACACAAGTCAAAATCACAATTGATTAAATAATCTCACAGCAGTTGGAAGAAAAGACCTTCTGTCAAGTTTGTTTTTGTCCCTCACAGAAATCCCCCCACTCCAGCAAACAACAGCAAACCACAGCATAAAAAATTACAGATGCCACTACAGTACCATAAAAAGTCCATAACAATATTCGGCACACCCCAAAAGATCTTAAACGCCTCAACAAGTTAATACAACTCTGTCCCTTTTTATACAAGTAATTAATGTGATCACACCAATCCAACTTGTTATATAAGTAGACTCACAGATATTTGTAAGATTTTACAATTTCAATATCCACTCCTTCAATATTTACAGGAAGTATAGACTGTGTTTTCTTTCGGAAATCTATTAGTCTCTTTGGTTTTACTTGCTTTGTGCTCGAGACTATTCGGCTTTGCAGACCCTTTTCATGCTCAAACAGCAACACTCAAAGTTTAAAAAGCGTTAAATTTGGCGGCTCTAAATTATAAACAATAAAACACTTGTGTCCCTGAGCACATTTTAAAATCAGAGACACACAGTTAGATTGCCAGAGGGCATCCAGCATAATAAAAACTACAAGAGAACAACAGTTTATCTGGGTTGGGTAAATGTGAAGTTTTGCAAACTAGAAGTACAGAATTGCTGTTACTTGCTGGTCCAGCTGATATTTTCTCCTCATTGCTCCCTAATGTTTCAGAGAATAATGCAGTGTGTAGAGTAAAAATGTCATATCAAGTCAATATACAGTATATTGTTTATTTAATATTACTGAATATCAGATCAGCTGTGATAGAAAGTATAGAGATTAGTCAGTAGTCTCCAAACTTCAGTATGGAAATGTGCTTGACGTCTACCAAAATATACACCCATGACTCATATATATATATATATATATATATACAGTCACATTTCTAGATGGGAAGAAAAAGTATTAGAGGCTTTATTTAGAAGCCTGCTGTCAATGCCATTATTAATGCCTGGAATTCATATTACACCAGTACACTGTGCCCTGTGATATCAATTAAATTCACATTATATCTGAGATTGTTAGCTACAAGGCCTCGAAGCATAAGAGATCAAGTGAAATTCAATAAAAAATTATTTGCCTTCTGCTTCAGAGAGATCCAATTTCATGCTAAAATGCTTGTGAAATAATGGTTAAACCTATTGAAATCTAGATCATATATTTTGTTCTCAATGCCAGGGTGGAATAAACAATTTCTGAAAGAGGAATTTATGAATTCAACTTACATTGCACAACCAGTGTCCTTGAAACTTTGTGTAAAATGTACAACAATATGACAATGAACTCATATATTATGTCCTAAATTTAAAAGTCTGATAAATCATTCATGTGTAAAATATTTTTTTTTGATAACATAATATAAGGTAACACATTATTTTACAGTGTCCTTGTTTTCACGTTACATGTAGCTACTGTTGTAATAACTATAAATTATGCATAATTACATTTAACTAGCCCTAAACCAAGCCCTAGTCCTAACCCTAACCCTATAGTAAGTATGTGCAGTGAAATATTATTACTCAGTACTTACCTAAATGTACAATTACAATGCTATCTCGCGGCCGATTCGTACATATTTTACCTCTAAAATACGTACGAATTCGTACGAGTGAGGTAAAATAAAGTGTAACCCAATAAAATCGAATTATTATATATGAAAATTATGATAAAAACATCATATACTACTTCTTAGTCAGATATGCCATATCTCTTAGTGAGCCTCTTAGCAGCTTGAATCAGTTTTGACCTCCCAATGAACTCATATTTATCCCATAGAGTAAATAATATGGAAATTCCCATGCATCACTAATGATCGCAATGATTCCAAAAGTCTGCAAAACTAAACTTGGACTTGATATGAGCCACCAGTATGTGGACAAGCAGACCCTTGCTACACATCCAGCCCTGCTATTTACACCACAAGATAATTATCCAGATTGCTAATGCCCGATTTGGAGTCAACAGAGACACCAATCCATTTAGTTAACTTTGCCAGCAGATCTTTCATGGCAGAAGAAATCCGCTCCAATATGTCTAGTTATACAAACTTATTATTTTCATCAGACATCTTCTCACACAATCGCTGCCTTCACCCTTCCCTAGTCACATAACTTCATGTTGATTGCTTTCATTTCTGTAAACTATATTTGCCCAAGGATAATGAGAGGCAAAATTTCAGTGTACAGGGAAAAACAAGAAAAAGAGTTTGTGGATAATGAGACTCTTAATGAGAGGATGATGGTATGCCCAAAATGGCAGTTGATGGAATATTAAAACTATGTTTTGGAGCTGTGAATGCTTTCTTATAGAGTTAAAATGAAGGGAACAGCTGAATGCTGATCATATTGCTGCAGAGAGAATCTGCTTCATGTAACCATTTAAGAAGCACTTTTACAATTTACAAAAATGTTTACTAGCCTGTTTACTACCGTTCAAAAGTTTGGGGTCAATAAGATTTTTAAATTTTTTTTTTTTTTTTTTTTAATGCTCACCAAGGCTGCATTTATTTGATCAAAAATACAGTATAAGCAGTAATATTGTGAAATAATATTATGATTTAAAGGAACAGTTTTCTGTTTTAATATATTTTAAAATATAATTTATTTCTGTGATGGCAAAGCTGAATTTTCAGCAACATTACTCCAGGCTTCAGTGTCACATGATCCTTCAGAAATCATTCTTATATGCTGATTTGGTGCTCAAGAAACATTTCTTATTATTATCAATGCTGAAAACAGCTGTGCTCCTTTTTTTTAATTATTTAATTTGAAAATAGAATATGTTTTGTAATATTACAAATGTCTTTACTGCCACTTTTAATCAATGCATTCTTGTTGAATAAAAGTATTAATTAAAAAATAAATAATAAAAAGAATTTGAACGGAAGTGTGTTAAAATGTAACCTATATAGAACATAGAATGTCGTCTTAGTATAATCATAAAACTTTTCAGGTTTCTACACTATTCACATACTTGCCAAACTTTCTTTGCACCACTAAACAAACAAAGAGAGCCAGAGAGGGAGAGAGAAAGAGAGCAGAAGAGAATTAAATGCTGCTTGAGTGATGGCAGATGACCAGAGGCAGCAAGACACATCAGTTATTCACAGTCTCTAATGATCTCATGTCTCTGCCGGGGACATTTTCCGAGAAAAAGCCATATTTAACAAACCAGGGCGGTCTCATATGGGAAACGAAGACTTTTTTTTTGTTTCTTTTTTTTTTCTGTGTACCTCCAAAACATTTTAGTGACATTCTGTTAAAAGTCTTTGCAATCTTAGATATTATCCTGTTTGAGTGATGCAAACATGTGGCTTCAACTGCAATATATTTTAATATAGGCTATTATTATTATTATTATTATTATTATGCACTTAGTGTAAATAGCATCTATTGCTAAGTGCAAATAGCGATAGATGCCATTTCCACTAAGTGAAAATAGCAATATATTCTATTTACACTAAGTGACAATAGCAGCATTTCTTATTGATATGCTATTTACACTAGGTGAAAATAGCAATAGATTCTATTTACACCATGTAAAAGAATCAGATCTTTGCAATAAGAGCAAATAGTAATTAGATGCTATCTATACTTTATATTGGCAGATACTATTTGCACCTCAGTATTTTTGTATATTAACAGGATGCAATAATATCATAGAGTGTAAATTATTATATTTGTTAAAATTATCAAATGGATGCTGCCTTACACCTTTTATGAACATACACTGGACTTGCAAACTGCTACATTACCTTGCAACACTTAGAGAAGGTTCCAGAGAAAGTTACAGATCTTCAATCAAGTTTTGTTTTCAGAAGTGGGCGTACTAATTCTCAGCATTAATGATAACTTAATCATTTCAAGTGAAGAATTCCCAAAAATAAAGTTTCTTGACACTTCAAAGCGAGTTTAGAACCCACCTACGCTACTTTGTTATGAAGCAAACCTGACAAAGAAACCCCATCACGAACTGATAAAATGCTGAAAAAAGCACAATTTTACTCAGGGAGCAGACTATTTTGACATATTGTGCGTGGATGAATAAATTCTTTCAACAGATTACAGGTCAGAAGTGCAGAGGGATGGAAAGAAGAACTTCAAGCTGTCTTATTGTTAAACATGCATGTATTAAATATCAAAAGCATCTCTGCAATAACACCTTCAAAGTTTGCAATTGCAAGAAACTTGTTTTCTCGTCATCTGTTCAATGTACAACGTAACTGTGCAGTTCAAATGCTGCTACATTGTTTGGTTATTTCAAACCAGATTGCAAACTTTACAGAACAATCTAAAATGTAATAACCACATAATTTATTGTCATCCACCATCACACTCAAGTCAGAGAAATGAGTAGCCCACACGACATGGCACAATTATGCATTGATTTCTAAATATTGCTCAGTATTGGCTACAAAAACATTTGTAACACAGCAGATGCTTTTCTGGATAATTGGCTGTTTACATGTCTGATTAAAAAAGCGAGATTGTTATTAGCAGACGTCTACAGGCTGTAAACTCCTCCGTTATTTCACTGATCAGCCAAACAGCTTAATTTGATACCATGACACAATGTTTCATTCATTTGTCCTAATGAGAGAGTGAAGCTAGCTAAGTGACGGGTGCAGCATGACATTTATCATTATTTAACATCTGCGTAATCAACCCAGAACCCTCCACTTCTGCTGTGCTGTGAAAGATGACTTCTGTTAGTTCCAAAATGAAGCCACCATTTTGGGCCAAATGGATGGTATTCGATCTAACTAGAGTGCAAGACTGAGAATATCCAAAGACTATAGATATAGAAAGATGGTTCACTCCTATTAGCTATGAATGGGAGAAACTGCGACACGCAACATGGCGGAATAGGTCCCGCCTTCTAACTAAAACAGCCAATCGCTGTTTGATAAAGTCATTGCGTCACTGCAGCTGCCGTTAGAAGCTCCGGTTCCCATAGAAACCTGAGACTCGCGCTTAAGACTAAAGTCTATGGGTTTTTTGAATGGGTTTTTGCTAAATCGCCTGAAATAAGGTCTGTGGTTAACAAAGCCTCTAAATATTTTCACGTTTTGATCTATGACATAAAACACACCAGTTATAACCCGCTTGTGATTTTTTAAACCTTTATTGTGTCTTAAAAATGGCGGTTGCTAACAAGTTGCTAAAAGGGACTACTTCCTTTGGTGGGGACTTTAGACGTCATCATGACAAACAGGACATTTGGACAGCATTTTCATGAAAAAGTGGATAAGTATTCACACACAGCGCAGATCATAATCAGCGAGCATGTTTTTAAATAAAGTTGTTTTTTAAATAAAGTTTGAGGAAGCTTGGTGGTGGTGACGTTGATCCGCGACCATGGTGTGCTGTAGTCCGTTTATAGCCTACTGTTAGCTTTCTATATCTGACGACTTTATTTAGGCTTCAAAATTTATAAATGTTGTGTTAACTTGTAAAGATTATCTTGACAGACAAAACGTGTAAGTGTCATAACCCTTTGTTAAACACAGAGCTTATTTTTTGCGATTTTCCAAAAGTCTATGGGAAAAATGCATAGGCTTTCGATCAAGGGAACCCGTGCACCGCTAACTTCCGGGTTGGCCTACAAAAACACGTCATCTCTGAGGTACTCTATTCCGCCATATTGCGCGTTGCACTTTCTCCCATTCAAAACAATACGAGTGACGCATCTTGTGTTATTTTGTAGTCTTTGTTGATATTTAAAGGAATATTACCCAAAAAGGCATTAAAATAATATACCCAGAAAGACAATAAATTAATATACTCTAAGAAAAGAAAAGAAAAGAAAAGAAAAGAAAATGGGAAGTGATATAGGAAAAACTAAATATAAACTACTACATTTTCATGAATGATTTCAGCACACGGAAGATCCAATTTACTTCATAGGATGTTACTGTAACATGCAATACATAATAATTCAATAACAAATGTTCTTTTGTGCCCAGGGACAGAAAAGCATGAATATCTCTATAACACTGTATGATGAAATCCACATATAACGGAAGATTTCAGTGTTAGTGTTTTTTTGCTCATGCCAGCAAGACTAAATACATCACACACTTTCCTGACCAGGTGGGGCATTCATTCCCTGAAGCTCTGCATGTGCTGTGCCATTCCAGAGATTAGCTCAGCGTCAGTGTGTGTGAAAGGACAGTGTGTGCGGGGTAAGAGGGGTAAACCCATGCTCAGAGGCCAAAACATTGCGGTCCTCAAGGGGCTGCTGGGATGGGCTGGATATATGTTCTATCAGCACTTTGCAAAACAGCAGATTACTCCAGTACAGCATGCCTGTCACAGCAGGGAAATAAGAAAAAGCTCTGAGGCAAAAAACCAACAATCTATTTATAATAGAAAAAAAATGAGACTGACTTCCATGCCATGGAGAAAACAGAAATTGATTGCAAGGGCCTTTTCTGTTTTCGGGTTATGTTGCACACACTGTATATGTGGCCCTTTGAAAAAATTCCTAAACTGAAGTTTATTCAACTTGACAGAATCTCACCAGTCATCTATCTGTCCATGGCTATGTTGTATTTTATTGAATTTTGCTTCCAGTTTGGCTTGCAGACTCAATAAGTAATGAGAAGTTTACATGCAGTTGATTTGTAATTTATAGTGGCATGAACTAGAATTGTAACAAGTATCCATATCTCAAATATCTCGCTACATTATTAATTATGATTGACATTTATTCTACAAATGGTGGAGGTAACAAAAGTTTCCTGGGTTTTGTCTGTAGAGTCTGTAAAGTCCGAACACAACTGACTGGTTATTTTATTGTGAACTTCAAGAACTTTTTATATAAAGGGTTATGCTTGTGTGTGTACCTGGCATTCTCTATGTTATGCGGACCAAATGTCCCCACAATGATAGTAATACCAGTCAATTTTGACCTTGTGGGGACATTTTTGGTCCCCATTAGGAAAACGGCTTTTAAATCATACTAAATGATGTTTTGAAAATGTAAAAATGCAGAAAGTTTTCAATGATGAGTAGGTTTAGGGTTAGGGTTATTTAATATACAATTTGTACAGTAAGAATTCTATAAAA
The DNA here is from genome assembly GCF_019924925.1 of Ctenopharyngodon idella. Lineage (NCBI taxonomy): Eukaryota > Metazoa > Chordata > Actinopteri > Cypriniformes > Xenocyprididae > Ctenopharyngodon > Ctenopharyngodon idella. The sequence continues at coordinate 25,497,249 of NC_067231.1, forward strand.
AGTCTATAGACAGCCCCCATAAAACATGGAAACCAAACGCGTGTGTGTGTGTGTGTGTTATGAAATTATGAAATGACAGCATCAGACCAAAGACTATTAGCTCACAATCTTCACTATTAAACTTAAGCAAATCTCCTGAGGCAATGGGTGCAAGCAGCAGACAAACAAGTCAATAGTTAAGTACATAAACTAAGCACTTGCCATGAAAAGGGTGAAAAGAAAATAAACACTTTAATAAGATCACAGAGGAGAGTAGGATGCGTTTAGATGCAAGTCTTTCCTGGCTGTTTAGCAGTTTTTGTTGCCTCAATCTGCCTTTGACACTCAGTGTCCTTCTGCCATCGCTGGCAGGCGGCCCAGGGACTGAACTGCGTCTTCTGTAATTAGTCAGAAGTGAGAAACCCAATTAGGATGGCAGGTAGCTGCTTCTTCTTATTAAGCCAACAGAAGAGAGATGCCATGTCATTTGCTCAAAGGATAAGAAGAGCTACAGCTACCAATTTCAAAGAGAGAAATAGAGAATGCGAGATTGCTTATGTAATCTATAGCTTTATTTTTTTTTTGGCCTTAGCTGTCCAGAGACAGGATGATCTCATAAAGAATACTTTTCCGGTAACGTGTAATAAACTAAGTCTTTATTAAATGGGGTATGAATAAATGAATAAAAAAAATCTAAAAAGACACATTCGACAGGAACAACAGCCTCCAGTTCACCTCATCCAGAGGCTTTTACCAGTCATCCCAACTAAAAATCAATACCAGCGCAGTTCATTTTAAAGCTCCAAGGGTTGAGGTCCTATTAGAACGATTTTGACTGGCTAATAAGAACGGCTAATCTCATCAAACCCCTTTAAACATCAAACTGTCATTGTGTTGAATGACAGGACAGAGCGAAATACACGGCCCACCGAACCTGTCAAATCGTCATGTCTTCTCTGTTCAACTCATTACTTCCCATAGTGTAAACTCTTGTACAGCAGGACAACACAATCACATATTAACTGGGTCAGATCTGACAGCCCTGTCTGCACAAGAGCCTCTGAAAACAACAGTACAGCCTTGTTCCATCATCTTCACCTGCTTTTGTTGACACTTATTTCCTCTCTTTTTTCAAAGAACCCTCATATCTCCTCCTTTTAGATTCTTCCTTTATATTTCCTTTTCTTACAGTTCACCTTTGTGTAGTTCAAAACCTGTATGACTTTCTTATGGAAGCTTGTTTCCGCCACTGAATAAAAACTTAAAAAAGTAACTGCGACTTTTTATCTCGCAATCTTGACTTTTTTTTCTCTGAATTGCGTGAGATAAGCTCGCAATTGCATGTTATAAAGTCAGAATTACGTGATATAAACTCAAAATTGCGTTATAAAGTCAGAATTGCATGATATAAACACAATTGCGTGTTATAAAGTCACAATTGCGTGATATAAACAATTGCGTGCTATAAAGTCACAGTTGCGTGATATAAACACAACTGCGTTATAAAGTCAGAATTGCATGATATAAACACAATTGCGTGTTATAAAGTCACAGTTGCGTGATATAAACACAATTGCGTGTTATAAAGTCACAATTATGTGATATAAACTCACAATAGCGTATTATAAAGTCAGAATTATGTGAAATAAACTCACAATTTCATGGTATAAAGTCAGAATTACGTGATATAAACTCACAATTGTGTTATAAAGTCCGAATGATGTGATATAAACACCATTGCAAGTTATAAAGTCAGAATTACGTGATATAAACTTACAATTGCGTTATAAAGTCAGAATTGTGAGATCTCGCAATGCTGAGAAAAAATGTCAGTCTTTTTTCCTCAGAAATTGACTTTATAACTGGCAATTGCAAGTTTATATCTCACAATTACGAGAAAAGAAGTCAGAATTGCAAGAAAAAAAGTCAGAATTGCGAGATATAAACTCACAATTGTGAGATAAAAAGTTGCAATTATCTTTTAAAATTGTTTTACTCCATGGCGGAAACAAGCTTCCATACTTTCTACTGTGAAACAAAAAATGAGAGTTTCTTCAAAATGTTCAGTTTATTAATGAATCATTATTTTGAATCTGGTTAACAAATACGTTTTCGACTCAACTCACTGACTCATGGATTCAGTCACAGCAGTTAAGCATCTCACTGGAGGAAAAAAAATGATCAGTGAAGGACTTAAATTTTGGTCCGTTTCTAACACAGCTATCATACAAGAGTCATACAAACCACTTTTATGATACTTTTAAGGTGTTTTGGCATCCTTTTTGAAGCTTGAATAACTAAGAATCAGTCACTGGAAGAAAAGAAAAGAAAACGCTGTCCTCATTTCTGAACTTTCTCCTTTTGTTTCACTGTAGAAAAGTTTGGAACAACATGGGGTAAGAAAATAATGAGGAAATAGTGATAAAATATTTATCTTTGATTTTTTAACAGATTTTCAGTTTCTGACTTTATTTTTAGCATCTCAAAAGGCCAATTATCTTGTATAAAGCTTCAGCTTCAGTTCCATTAAGGAGGCGCCCCATTAACCCTCTTGAAACAACTTGATTTTAATAGAGTATGTGACACCTACCAGCTGTTATTGCTGAAATCATTATGGATGAAAGAGAGGTGATGTGCTAAATGAACATTGTTTAACTAAAGGCACCCACACACAAGGTAATCAAGCCAATTTTGGGCCAAATTCTCCCCTTTCGACAATCCTAGATAAAGTCCAGATTATGTTGATGGTTCTACAGATTATTTTAGCAGATTTTCCTGTGCGGTGATGTATTAAGATTGATTGAATCCCCTTGGAATAACATCAGGCCACACCGATCTCAAATCCTAAAAATCCAACATGTTGAATATTTACAATCAGAAATCCTGTTGTGTTGAGGGAACCCCGAGGACAAACACTCACGCACTCTTTACACTCTTAAAAATAAAGTTTCTTTATCGGTATTGATGGCTCCATGAAGAAACTTTAACATCCATGGAATCTTTTTAATCCACAAAAGGTTCTTTATAGTAGAAAAAGGTTCTTCAGATTATTAAAAAAGTTCTTCATACTAAGAAAAACATGTTTTTTTCTTTTCTTTTAAGAACTGTTCACTGAAAGGTTCTTTGGGAACCAAAAATGGTTCTTCTATGGCATCACTGAGAAAACCCCTTTTTGGAAACTTTATTATTAAGAGTGTAAATTGTCACAATACACAATCAGAAAGCAACTGACAGAAGACGGAATCATTACAGAACTTCATCCAAACCTTTTATTTTTTGGCGAATTTAAAGCCGTCCAAACACTATTATCACCATTTCGTCTTGCCCGCCGTCCACCATGTTTGTTTACTCTAAAGTCACGTTTGACCGCGAGAGATTTTGCAAGATTTCCCGTCTTCACAGTCGGTTGTTTGTGAATGAAATCTGTTAACACTATAGGAAAAAACTTTACTGTCATGTTTGTGCTCTCTCACATTTTAAAAATCAGATAAGATTTTAAAAATCTTTAGTGTGGGCCAGCCTTAATAGAGCGCTGCAGGGATGATGTAATTTAGTAGGCCAACCCGGAAGTTAGAATCACTCTGGTTCCCACAGCAAATAGCTGCGATTTTTCCATTGCAGAAAATAATCTCTGTGGCCAACAAAATTTATGATTCTTACATGTTTGTCACCAGAAGTAAAATGCTAAACATAGGCTATATACGAACTACATAATGGCTGCATAACTTCAACATCAACATCACTTAGCTACCAACAACTCTTTCAGTCTTTAAATAAAAGACTTGTTTGCAACAGCGTGAACATAATTACATTGAGGCTGTAAAAGCTGAGTTAATGAGTTTACCTGTTTGCCGTAATGACATTTAATGTCCCTGACAGCCTCTATAGTCCCATTTAGCCACATGTAAGCAACCACCTTTATCAAGACTTCTCAGATGGAGAATTACAGATGTACCTAAGGTCATAATACAACATATCTTGAATGTGGATTAAACACAGACCATATTTCAGGCATTTAACCAAAAACCCATTCAAAAAACCCAATGACTTTGGGATAATGGAAACAGAAGTTCTCATTTCTGGGTTTTAGGACTCATTTGTGCAGCACTATATAAACAGATATCTTTAAAGCATTTATTAATTTTTCTAACTTGATTTTATAGCATTTATTAATTTTACTAATATAACAAGTTTAACATTACATTTAAGTAACATGGTGCATGACGCAAGTCACCTTCGAGTTATAAAGCCACACATTGAGCTAGGAGACAAAAGAACAATATCCCCAGAGACTCTGGAGAACCACATGAGTTCATTAAGACAGCCATGGCTTTGAAGCAGCAGATCAAAATCTATTCTTGGAAAACCGTAGCAGTTGAAATATCCTACTTGGAAGAACATAACTTCTACAAAGAAGGGACTAAAATAGTGGATTTAAAAATGCCGTGGCACACCATCAACAATCTAAAAGCATCAATGAGAGGTCTTTTAAAAAACACTATCACTTTTATTTCCTCTTGATTTTTCAAGCAGTTCCGGCTGTGGATCTGAGAAACATAGCTTGGGCTGAAACAAATGACAATGGGGAAAAAAGGTGATTGGCAGCAGTAAACTGTGAAGAAAATGGGATACAATTGTAAGAACAAAGGATGCAAAAATGGAACTATCTGAAAATGAGCTTCATATAAATGCTAACAGACTCTATCAGAATTCACAGTGGATTTACAACATGTCTCCCACCTTCCATTATTCATTGTAACTCAAGTCAGTTTCTGGTTTCCAGCTGACATAAAAGTGGTTCAACAACCACAAATATTTCCACTTTGCAACTCTTCACCTTGCATACAGACACCTTACATCCACACCATGAAAATTTGGCTCACACTGCTGATGAGGTGAGGTGTAATCTCTCATGTGTACTCCTCCAAATACCATGTGACCCAATGGCAATTTTCATGTCTGTTGCTCATTAGCATTTCAAACATATTTCAGTCCCTCATGCATGCCAACCTCTGGCTTGTTATCAACCCCAAAAGATGAACTATGAAGTTTCCTCATTAGCAAAATCACCCATCCATCCATCCATCCATCCATCCATCTATCCATCTATCTATCTATCGTTCTAACTATCTACCGTTCTATCTATCTATCTATCTCGATCGATCGCTCTATCTATCTATCTATCTATCTATCTATCTATCTATCTATCTATCTATCTATCTATCTATCGTTCTATCTATCTATCTATCTATCTGTCTATCTATCGTTTGTTCTATCTATCATTCTATCTATCTCGATCGATCGTTCTATCTATCTATAGTACTATCAATCTATCTATCGTTCTATCTATCATTCTATCTGTCGTTCTTTCTATTGTTCTATCATTCGATTTATCGTTCTCTCGTTCTATCTATCGTTCTTTCTATCGTTTTATCTATCATTCGTTCTATCTATCTAGATCTATCGTTCTCGTTCTATCTATAGTACTATCAATCTATCGTTCTATCTATCATTCTATCTATCGTTCTTTCTATTGTTCTATCATTCTATTTATCATTCTGTCATCTATCTATCTATCGTTCTCTCGTTCTATCTATCTCGATCGATCGTTCTATCTATCTATAGTTCTATCGTTCTATTTATCTATCTATCTATAGTTCTATCTATCGTTCTATCTATCTATAGTTCTATCGATCTATCTATCTATAGTTCTATCGTTCTATCTATCGTTCTATCTATCTATAGTTCCATCGTTCTATCTATCATTCTATCTATCGTTTTTTCTATTGCTCTATCATTCTATTTATCGTTCTATCTATCACATATTTCTCTTCCAGTGCACAGCTACATTTACTTCTTCTGGTACACTTTATTTTGATGGTCCCCTTCTGTTGAATACAAGTAACGTTGCACCTACATGTCAACTAACTTTCATTAGAGTATTAGTAGAGTATTAGTAAAGTGTTAGGGTTAGTAGAACAATGGGTTGGAATTAGTGGAATAAGTTGACATGTATTTGCAAAATTACTTGGAGGCAGTAGAATGTCTGTTAGGAAGCCTCAAAATAAAGTGTTAGTAGATATTAAGGAGACAGTCTACTAATACTCTAATGAGAGACATGCAGGTGCAACATTACTTATAGTCAATGACTAAAGGGGACCATTAAAATAAAGTGTTATCCATTTCTCCAATATTTCCCTTGTATCATTCGTAAAAGCGATTTTTACACAGGTACATCTGAAATAGCAAGCAAGCATTTGTTGATAAAAGCCTCGCTGAAGTGTCACAGATAATCAGAATCAAGAATCGCTGGAAAAGGAGGGAAGGGTCAGTTGTAATGGCTAAAAGGCAAAGTACAGCATCTCTTTACTTTAAGCAGGGGAGAGAAATGAAAAGGGAAGCTTTTATCATAGCATTTTCGGCTTCAAGGCAATCATCTTCAGACAGCCCCTTGAGGGACCCCACGGCGAGCTCCTGTCAACTGAGTCAGCAGAGGGCGGCCATGACAGAAAGAGGGAGAGTTGAAGAGGACGTTCTCTCCAGCTGATGGGACAAAATGTTGCTTCAAATGTGAATGTCTTTTAAATAAATGGCAGAATAAGAATTTGATAGATGATGTGAATAAAAAGTAGGAGTGAGGGAGAGGACACCAACCTATTGAGAAAATGAAGTAGTTCAATGGTTTATAAGGTCAAAGTCAACTTGAAACGCCACTCACAGTTTATTTTAATTCCAAAAATGCACATATTTCTGAGTAAAACAACATATGCAAAAAGAAAAAAGGAGATACATTTTTTAAAAATAAAATAAAATCTTATAAAAGACACATCTCTTTAGCCAACCATTCACATAATGCATCTCATAACCTTTCACTCCAGTTATATCAGATCAAATGCGCATAACTACTGTATCTATTGCTTGAAATATTATGAACAGCAGCTATGCTAATTATTTTCCATTTGCTTTTCTGTTTCTACCTCAGGATGCCATCCTAGTAACTATAGAGTACACCAGCTCCAGTTTGGATCCTCTTATGAAGATTTCAGGTGCCCCAACACCTGTGAAGAGATGACGCCAACCTCTGCAAGGACTTCAGATGATGCAAACTCTGAATCAACATACAAAACTGCCAAATTTATACAAATAAATGAACTGAATTGAACACTATAGGCAGTACAATGTGAGTGTTGAGTCTGTTAGTGTTTATATGAAGCTCGTTTTTAGGTAGTTCCATTTTTGCATCCTTTGTTCTTACAATTTCATCCCATTTCCTTCACAGTTTACTGCTGCCAATCACCTGTTGCCATTTGTTTCAGCCCAAGCTATGCCTCTCAGATCCACAGCCAGAACTGCTTGAAAAAGCAAGAGGAAATAAAAGCAATAGTGTTTTTTGAAAGACCTCTCAAATTTTCTTTTGATTTTTGATGAAGTGCCACATCATTTGTAAAACCTGGTTGCATCCTGGCTCATTTGAAAAAGAAGAAAAAAAAAAAAAAACTAAATTTTTGCGAGACTCAATTCACTCCAGTTTCCAATTGAAACAACTATTAGTGGCAGTAAAACACCAACAACTTTTATTAATTTTCACATAAATTATGATTATAGGTGCACATATTTTCGTATGGTCGCACAATACTGTGCGCATTGACCTCAAAACACATTTACCATAGTGCTAGATCTGGTCTGGCGGAAGATAGATATTTTACTTAATAACTTGTTAAATATGGATATTTTTTTTTTTACACAAGCACATTGCTTCGCTTCAGAAGGCCTTTATTTACCCCCCGTGATCTCTGTTCACTGCCATTATAAAGCTTGGATGCATTAGGATATTTATTAAAACATCTCCGATTGTGTTTATCAGAAAGAAGAAAGTCATATGCACCTAGGATGGCTTGAGGGTGAGTAAAGCTAATTTTCATTTGAAAGTGAACTAATCCTTTAACAATATCAGACCTTGTTTTTTCTGCCAGTTTGATAACGTTAAAAAAAGCAATTTAAAGCAATTTTAAGCTATTTAAATAACCACAAACTCCCCATGAGAATATCTCACTATGTTTAAAGTCTATAAGAGCATTTGAATTGTGTGTGTTCTCGAGTCTGATCGTCTCAAGGACAAAGAGTCAGTAAGGACATCTCTCTGCATATGGCATTTGAGTGCCGCTGAGGAGGTGTCTTACACAGAACATGCCTGACTGCCCGACATTTACTATTGAGATGACAGACGACACCAGGGACTAGAGTCATGAAGAGTACACACATTAGGACAAAAGCAAGCTACTGCTGAATAAAAAAGAGAACTGGTTGCATTAATTTCAACAAGGTCAGAGTTTAGTCTGGCTTAAAACAATTTTCTGTGGTTTCAAAGTGCCCTGTGAGAATATTTGACTTTGCATATGATTGGAACCTTTCTTCCATAACAAAACATATTATGCTAATGTGTTATTATTCTTCAAATGTAGTGTGTGTATGCCATGTATATTATATAGCTGACCAAAAAAAAAAAATTTTTGGAATACAGCACAACAGTTTACCTTGAAAGAGACCTTTACATTATATATATATATATATATATATATATATATATATATATATATATATACATATAAAATATGTTTTAAAATGTTTTTTGGAAAAAAAAAAAAATCTTATACTGTATTTTTATTTAACAGATAAAACAGTAAAAACATTTTTATTACAGTTCAAAATAAACATTTTCTTTTTTTATAGTTCTTATTGTTACCTACTGTTTTTCTATTTCAATATATTTTAATATTTAGTATCTAATATCAGTAATGTCTTATCTTATTTAACCAGGACTGTCACTGATGCCCCCTTAAAAAATATGTGCATGATGTTTCTGCAACATTAAGGCTTTTCACTGCACTTAACCCCAGGGTTATCGTCGTTCTAAACACAGCTTTTAACCTCGGGTAAAGGAGCGTTTCACATTTGTAGCCTAATTTAGATGCGGGGATAGCACCGCTTTGTACCCAGGGTTATAAAACCCTGCTCTGGAGCACCGCTTAGCACCGCTTTTGCGTTGCATTGTGGTGCCAAACTTGTACAGTGTGAAATGATGCAGTGTTAGAATGTTACAAGTAGATGCTTAGCAACCGACAACCAATCGCATGCCTTAAGGGGCTTTCACACCGAATAGTTCTAGGAACTCAGTTATAGGAACTAGCCACTAGGATAGTTCCCCGATAACTAATTTCTCACCTGAGCCATGTTCCTGGTTGCATTCAAACCAGGAATAGGAACTGTGAAGCGGCCGACAGCGACGTCTTTAAGCGCGGCATTACAAACGCTAAAAACCGGTGGATGGAAGACGGCGTGATCGGATCTGTGTTTGTTGTGTGTCGTGGGTTTTATGATAAAGGAGATGGAATGAAAACGCATAATTTACGTGACTGGAAGAGCAAAAAGTGGGGCTAAGAGACAAAATCTTTTATGACAACTTTCAGTAGTACATATCATCAAGGCTGAGAAAAGAACACAACCCTGCAGACAACAGGTAAATCCCGTTATGGCTGTTTTCCATGTTCGTGAAGTAAATAGTTCCTATAGTGCTTGTTTAGACCCTACTCTGAAGTAGGAGCTAATTTAGTTCCCCCAAAAGGAGTTCCTTGAATTAAATTTGTTCCTAGTTCTTGCGGTGCAAACACGGCAAAATCCGCTTACTTAAAGTTCACCCAAAAATGAAAATAATGTCATTTATTACTCACCCTCATACTGGAACGGCACGAGGGTGAGTAATTAATGACATAATTTTCATTTTTGGGTGAACTAACCCTTTAAGCCAATAGTTCTAGGAACTATGAAAAGGTTCCTCCAGTGCGAAAGCCCCTTTATATTCATGCGCTTTGGGCAGTCAAGGAAACACAGATAACAGATAACAAACGGCGATGGAAAACATGACAATTGGAGTGAAGAAGAGACCGTCATTCTTACCTTTATAGTTTGAAAAGTTCACTCAGAAAAAAATTTATATTACAGTCAGCAATGTGTAATATGAGGATGCACAATGCTAGAGCCTTTATGTAAACAGGTCACATGCTGCGTTTGTCAAGTAAGTGACACTGACACCGCAAATATGCAGATAAGGACTGTGCAGTATGAAACGGTAGTTTATGAATACCGAGGATTAACTGTCAACCCTGGGTATATTATAAGCAGTGTGAAACGTGAATAACGATAAACCATGATTCCGTTTACCAGGGGTTTAGAAAGACCCAGGGTTAACTATTTCAAGTGCTTCAAGCCCTTAGTCTAACTTTGCAATAGAAACATTAAAGTGTAGATCAAGAACTTGAATAAATACTTTTAAGTTGAACTGGTCATTAGAAAGTTCTTTTGGAAACACAAACTTGCCTGTGTCTCTGGAGAGCACATCTTTTTCACTTAATATGGCACAACTAAAACACAATTATCAAAAGGCGTATAAAATCTTCCACTCTGGTCTGTCATGTTTTATGTTGCTCTCACCGGCACGAACATTTAGCCCTGCTTGGAGTTAAAGGCTTATGAAAGTTGATGACTGAAACTCCCAAAGTTGCTTATGCCGTTAGAAGTACGATGACACAAGCTCTCCAGTCAAATCTTGTTTTTTTCTTTTTCAGGAGCATCCCTGAACTCGGCCACTATTTAAGCTCATTACATGTCTGAGTCTGACAGAAATGTATTACCCCAAGAGTCCAATATTTCTAACCCGGAGATTTACAATTCACTTATCTCATTTTCTTCACTGGAGCTGGAACTTTCTGCTATTTTCAACAGAGCCCAGTGGAATTCAATAAAGTCTCCTTCACTTCCAGGAAGGACTGCATATATTGGACCTACATATTGAACTATCGCTCTTAACCGAAGATGTCAGGCTGCTCAGTAAAGCAGAACTTAACAATACCATTTTAAAGGCTCTATTAAAGAATAATTTAATAGTAAGAGTAAGAGATTATGGCATGTTGACTTGGATATCAGCAAGTTTTCAACAGACTTTCTCAATCTTTCTCTCAGACTACATTATATTCAGTAGACAAATTCAAGAGCTGTCTGATCTACATATCCCATTAAAAGTGATAGAATCATTGTTTAAAACTCCAATATGGAAAATATAAAAACTACATACAGTGGCAAGAAAAAGTATGTGAACCACTTGCAGAATCTGTGAAAATGTTAATAATTTTAACAAAATAAGGGAGATAATACAAAATGCATGTTATTTTTTATTTAGTACTGTCCTGAGTAAGATATTGTACATAAAAGATGTTTACATATAATCGACAAGACAAAAAAAAAAAAAGCTGAATTTATTAAAATAACCCCATTCATAAGTATGTGAACCACTGATTCTTAATACTGTGTGTGGTTACCTGGATGATCTTCGACTGTTTTTTTTTGTTTTGTGATGGTTGTTCATGAGTCCCTTGTTTGTCCTGAGCAGTTAAACTGAGCTCTGTTCTTCAGAAAAAATCTCCAGGTCCTGCAGATTCTTCAGTTTTCCACCATCTTTTGCATATTTGAACCCTTTACAGCAGTGACTGAATGATTTTGAGATCCATCTTTTCACATGGAGGACAACTGAGGGACTCAAACACAACTTTTAAAAAAGGTTCAAACATTCAATGATGCTCCAGAAAAAAACATGATGCATTAATAGATGGGGGGTGAAAACATTTGGAATTTGAAGATCAAGGTAAATTGTATTTAATTTATCTTCCGGGAAACATGAAAGTATCTTCTGTTGCTTCCGAAGGGCAGTACTAAATGAAACAAACTGACATTCAAGTGAAATAAGAAAAATTTGGACCTCTTCATCCTGTTCAAAAGTTTTCACCCCCCGACTCTTAATGCATTGTGTCTCCTTCTGAAGCATCAGTGAATGTTTGAACCTTTTTTAATAGTTGTGTTTGAGTCCATCAGTTGTCCTCCATGTGAAAAGATGGATCCCAAAATCATTCAATCACTGTTGTAAAGGGTTCAAATATGCAAAAGATGGTGGAAAACTGAAGAATCTGCAGGACATGGAGATTTTTTCTGAAGAACAGAGCTCAGTTTAACTGCTCATAATAAACAAGGAACTCATGAACAACCATCACAAAACAAAAAAACAGCCATAGATCATCCAGGTAACCACACAGTATTAAGAATCATTGGTTCACAAACTTGGGTTTTTTAATAACTGGGTCATTTTAATAAATTCAGCTATTTTTTTTTTTTTTTGTCTTATGGATTATATGTAAACATCTTTTAAGTAAAATATCTTACTCAGGACAGTACTAAATAAAAAATAACATGCATTTTGTATGATCTCTCTTATTTTGTTAAAATTTTGCACATTTTCACAGATTCTGCAAGTGGTTCACATACTTTTTCTTGCCACTGTTAATACATCTGGCTGCCAACTGGATAGTGCACCCAAAATTTTTTTTGAGTTTCATAGAATAAATAAATAAAAGCATGCAAATTGGGAACAACATGAGAATGAGTAAATAATGACAGAAATTTTATTTTTGACTGTTCCTTATATGCAAGACCACCATATTTGCAAGACGTTGGCTTTATATTCTTTATTTTCCATAAACAAAAGTCATTAAAGTCAAATCTAATGGTTGGGGACCTTTGTTTAATATATAATACTTTTCAATATACATATATATATATATATATGCATTAAGAATCTTTAGTGATTATCATCCAATATGTGCCACATATTGATGAACATGCCATATCATATGAACTCAAGCCAAGTGTTTCATCTGTGGTTTACACTCATAGCTTGTTAGAGATATGGTTTATGCACAAGATATCGACCACAGTCATGATGAATAACTGGCTATAATACTGCATTATGTAGAAAGTGCCAAAACCCAAACAAGAACCCTCCCTGCTGAGTCAAACTGCATTCAGAGAAGCTCCATTAATTGAATTATTTGTGTGTGCAAGAGACAATAGGAGGCCTGTGTCCTTGTGCTTATGACCAGTTCAGTACAACAATACTCCAGATCTTGAGTGATGTTACTTAGTGTGATTTAGACTGAAAATGGAGCAACATTCACTGAAGGAGATCCATCAAAACTCTCCCTGTAATTATGAGTTTGACAGTGCACTCAGTCCCTAACAAACACAGATGGTTCAGATGGGCTTTGGTAGAGTCTAGTGGCACCAGAGGGTTGGTAATTGGAACAACACTGCTGTGTATTAGCAATCAAAACACAGTGGGACAAACCAGCTAAAATCTCCCACTGCTTAAAGCCTCGCTCATCTCAGCAATGGGCCGCCGATGACAGGAACGCCATGCGGTGCAGTCATTATTTACTCTGACCATTTCTTTATTGAGGTTCATCTCATAGGATGGGTTCTGGAGAGACAACAAGAGAAGGACAGACATAAAACAAGAGAATCTCAGCTGCATTAGTCTAGTTAGACGCATAAGTGGTTGATTTGTTCTATCTAAATGCATGCAATCTATTCACTGAAACAAAGTATGTATGCCATTTCTCAGCTATATTCGGAAGCATTTATTTGATGTGTTTGTGTCAATATGTCTTTACTGTAGAGTACACAACCTTCTAGCTGCTTCTGTCAACTTCTCAGAAAATGAATAACAAATAGTTTGTGATGTCCCTCATTTGTAAGTCACTTTGGATAAAAGCATCTGCTTAATGAATAAATCTCTATTTAAATATAAATAACTGTGAATGCAACTTATTTTATCCAAAGATTAATTAAACTTCCATTTTTTTTTTTAAGTTTTTAATTTGTTAGCATAATGAACTTTCTAAAATAGTGCCAAATTTGAAACAATATTTGCACATGAATTTTAAATGTTGACATTTAAAAAAAGTGGAAAAAGTTAATTAATTCATTCACTGTTTATTCTACTTTTTAATTTATTTTTAGACTTTTAGAAGTAAAATGTTAATTTAAGTAACTAGCTGACATCCTTACTGTGTACAACATTTTCTATTTTTTGTTAAATCAATTATACTTATTAAATAAATTGAGTATATAACACAGACACACACACACACACACACACACACACACACACACACACACTATTCCTATCATTATGAGGACATTCCATAGACATAATGATTTTTATACTGTACAAACTGTACATTCTAAACCTACCCAACAGAGAAAACATTCTGCATTTACATTTTTAATAAAACATTGTTTAGTATGTTTTTAAAGCAATTTTAAATATGAGGACTCATGAAATGTCCTCATATTTCATGTTTACGTCGTAATACCAGTGTAATAACCATGTCATTATACAAATCTGTGTCCTCATAAATCACAAAAACGCGCGCACACACACACACAAGCACAGCGGATCAAAGTCCACCCCCAACTGCACTCTCCCAAGCCAACAGAAGAAAAAAAAAAAAAAAAATCAGGACCGATCTCCAAACAGAAGACATGCAAATGACACACTTACAGATGCCTACTGCCTCTCAAGTACAGGCCTCCAGAGATTCCCTAAAGTACTGAGAGCAATGAAGGAGGGCCTGCCCAGAAATCTGTCTGCCTCTCCAGGACAGCTATTGGCTGACTGGCAAAGAGTTTCTATGTCACTTTGATGGAAGCCCTGTGGTGCATGGCATCGACTCACAGAACGCTGCAGAAAGGCACAGCTTCTCATTATCTCAAACACATTACAGCACAGTTCACCTCAGGTTCTGCCCAAAATCACACTATTAGGCTTGGCATCCGGAGCCAGAGTGACAGCAATACAACACAACTGTGAATCCACAGGCCTTATGCTGATTTCCGACGCCTTCTTGAACAACTGGAGGATCAGCGTGCTTGTTAAGAGAATGAAGTTTACTCATTTAGCAGGAAGCCTCCTGAGGGGGAGACACGGAGAGGCGATGAAATTCCCCACGGATACATTCTGAGGATTTTGGAATTCAAAGATATAAAAAGAAAGTAGCAGAAAGCAAACAAATGTAAACAGCCATCTGTGACTGTGGTGGAGCAATACAATATGCATGACGCTCCACAAATAAACAGTCATCTTACATAAAGTTAACCCAGAATGAAAAATAGCTAGCTTGAAATACATTAAATATCTGTAAATATATTATATATATATATATATATATATATATAAAACCCTGTTATCAAAGTTATTACACTATAAAAACCAAACGGTTGGCTTTGACCATATTTGACCCAAACGTGTTGAAACAACCCAGAATTTTTTAGATTGTATGAGGAAAAAAATATCAGACAAACATTTCTTGGTTGTATTAACAAATAATATAGGAATATATGTTTTGTTAACAATTATCAATAATTTTAAATAATTTATATTATTATTATTATTATTATTATATATACATATGTATTTTACTACATTTAAGCTCAAATTTCATGTTTATTTAAAGTATATTGTAAAAATAGGACAAATAGGAAAAATCAGGGTTTTAGACTATATTTAGACATATTTTTAGATATTAGTGTACAAATTTTGGTAACAGGGTCTTAAAAACTGCAGACTTCATATAAAATAATGGAAAATAAAATTTCCTAATTTGTACACTATTTATGGAAAGTGTTGCGTGATTTTACAATGTATATATTTTAATCTTTGCAGGCTTCATATTTAGTGATTCATTTATTAGTAAGCAGAAAGCTTATCTATACAGCTTGCATCTGCTAAAATATGAAATATTGATCATATTTTTGGTCTTGTATCATTCATCAGTAGACGAACTCAAGCATGTTTTATTCTGCCTGAGGAATTGTTTGTATGTGTGCTTGATTTGTGTTGCATACACCCTGCTCCCTGTTTATCTCTCCTCAGCACCGGACTGTCTTCTCACAGAATGAGGGAAAGTATCTAATTAGACACACAGAGATGTATAAATGCTCCCCATGTGATGCCAGGATGCTGCTGATGGATTTGGGGCCAAATCTGGCTCTCATACAAGCCTTCATTAAAAAACAGCAGCATTGCCTTCAGTTTCTGTCTCTTTTCCCATAATGCCACAAGTTACCATGGAGATGAGGTTGAATGTGCCCTGCTTATGTCAAGTGTTTACCTCTCTAAAATGATGTTTAAGGTGTTGTAAGTTGTTTTGCTAATTTCAACCACACACTTTCCCTCCAAAACATGGTGAAAACCATCTTAGACCAACATAACGCAAGTAATTCAAATAAAAGCCATTCAAACCATCTACCAAAAGGGTAACACAACATTCACATTTACAGGAAAGTTTATCTAGGACGCCTAAAGTGGTCCATATGGTGGCACATATGTTGAATATTGCTTGCATTAAACAACCAAATAAAAAAAATAAATAAATCATCATTTTTAGACACACTATTTAAATGTGTGTGTGTGTGTGTGTGTGTGTGTGTGTGTGTGTGTGCAGTGCACAACACAGTTGGTCAGTCAGAATTTACTGAAAAGGACCCACAGTCATGTGGTTGATTTTACTGGTTGACCAATGAAGTCTTGCTGGTTAGGCTACTTAAGAAACCTGGTAGGGACTACAACATGTATGACATGTACAACATTGTATGAGTATCGAAATATACTGTATATAACTTACTAGTGACCAGCATGTGTGAAATGATCTGCAGGCAGGGAGCATTTCTAGATCTGGATGCGCTAAAAAGCAACTTTTTTCTGCCATTTACAGAGCCTAGGGCTGTCACAGAGACAGGCAATTTTTCAGGACTTCTGTTTCAATGAAATCTGTCATGTAGGAGGGACGTTTTATGTGTGCTATTAGTGCAACTCCAAAAACCCTATACAGCACCTTTAGAGGTAGAATGTAAGGAATTTACTACTTCAAGCGTTTAACTGGGTTTCCTGCCAAGAAAAATACTGTAAATGCCAAAGGAAGCTATGCTATGGTGGCATTTCTGCCAGACACACTGGTAACACTTTAGCGATTCTACTAACTATACGTAACTTTGTAATGACATCTCAACTAGCAGTCTAAGTATTCGTAGGCTGTCTGATCTCTGCTAACGCTTCATTTTGATGCTCCCCAACAGACATTCTACTGACTAACCCTAACACCTAACCCTAACCTAACAAGTCTACTGATACTCTAATAAGAGTTAGTTGACATGTAGTTGCAAAGTTCCTTATTGTTTAGTCAGGACTGCTTCTGAGAATAATACATTTATTGACAATTCTTTGGATTTGGCAAAAGGCTTTGGCACAGCTTCCATATTAGACAGTTTGAGATACCTCCTTAAGGCATAAATTCCCCAATAACAAAATATTTCCTAGCTACATACACATTTTCAGAAAGAGATACAACAGTGCACATAAAGATAGTCCAATCAAGATCATTCTAAAGTGGACCATCGAAATAAAGCGTAACTGAACACTGTAATAAAGTGATGGACATCTCCTTTCACTTCATGAAAATACCGCTACTGAGAGTCCTCAGCAGAACTCAGACTTTCACAAATGAAATCATAAGTGTTCTTATTAAATGAGCGACTGTAGATG
The DNA here is from genome assembly GCF_019924925.1 of Ctenopharyngodon idella. NCBI lineage: Eukaryota > Metazoa > Chordata > Actinopteri > Cypriniformes > Xenocyprididae > Ctenopharyngodon > Ctenopharyngodon idella. The sequence continues at coordinate 25,514,713 of NC_067231.1, forward strand.
GCTACAGCTATAGCGGAGCAGCATTCTTATAATATAATGAATCATTTGACAAGCTTTAGATGGATAATTCATCATATCAGTAACAAATCTCTCCATTTTGAGTCACTTCACACATTATACTCCTATAATACATTTTTATACTGTATGTGCATTTATTAGCTGAAGGCCATTTGATTCATCCACATTTTTGTAAGCAGCAGACGTCTTCAAACTAATATTGTTTTTTTTTTTTTTTTTTGAGAAATACATATTTCACAGGGTCTTTTGAACTAAAAGTGCAAACAGGTCCAAAATTTTGTGAACCACATTGCATTTATAGTATCCTGGATGGACAACAGTGAAAAACCACCTACTCGTCTGTCAATCAACCAGAAAAAAAAAAAAAAAAAAAAAAAATATATATATATATATATAAATATATTTTAGTGATAACAGCACTCACCATTTGTATCACTCCGCTTGAAGCGACTGTCATGGCGGCCAAGCAAATCCACCGTAATTTTTGCGAATACTACACTTCTTGTACCTAGAACTGTAGTTCCCTTTCAGTCGGTCACGTTCGACGTACGTCAGTAGTGACCGACGAATTGGGATATCGCTAGAGAGCCCTATCAGCTTCGAGTGAACTACAACAGGCCAATGAAGTTGGCGTGCGATATTTGCATAATGCGCACCGCCCCCGCCAGGTGGTATAAATAGGGGAGCAGATGCAATCGCACTCTGTCTTTCGCTTCGGAGCCAACCTGTGTGTTCCTGCTGTTAGTCTGAGAGTGACTTCGCAAGCCTTTGAAGAGCTTTTGTTCTACAGTGCTGGCTTTATGGCACCTTACAGCGAGGCCGCGAGCTTCCCAGAGTGAGCTTCTCGAGCTGTTATACAGCTCTCAACTGCTGTTTTCACAGCATTATTTGCCCCGTTGGTTTGCGATTTGGGCCGGTTCCTCTGTGTGTGTGACTCAGGGAGTGAAAAGTGTACCTGCAGTCACATCGCGGCTGTTCCCTGTGTGCTTCGGCACAAAGAACAAGAGCTTCTAAAAGAGCTTCACAGACAGACACTGCGTCTTTTTCAAGACGTCATTCTGTCTGTGCGTTTCTGGAGGCGGTCGTTTCCTATCCTCACTGACGGCCACAATCACTTTCTCTCATGTCTGCTTAGCGTGCTGAGACTGTGTTTGTGGGTGGTTCATATTCTCTTGTAAAAAAAAAAAAGAGAGCATGCCCACGTCGGCGCGTTGTTCGTCTTGCCTTTTTCGTAAGGGCTTGAGCGCTCAGCGCGCCGTGTGCCGTCGAGCTGCCGGCTGACAGCGCGCGTTGCCATGGCAACCCAGCGCGTTGTTCGGCGCTCTAGATGCGTGGTCGAGACTCGAGTGCCTCAAACGAGGTGGAGTCCCCTCACCTATTCCCCAATCTAGTTTCTCTTTCTGAATCAGAAAAGTACTACTTTTGGTGAATAAGCCAGGGTGACCAGAGGATCACAGTGGGGCATTACCTGCCGAGCCAATCTCCGTGGGCCCCCCACTCCTCTAGCGCATCGCAAACATGCTGTGACTGTGTTCGTGGGTGGTTTATGTTTGGTAAAAACATGGCCACGTCGGCGCTCAGCGCCGTGTGTCGTTCAGTTAGACGACCACGTTCACTCTCTCACATGGCTGGTAGCTTCTGGGTGGATTGCTGGTCCTTCTCATGGGGGACCTAGCATCTTAGTCAGGGCTCCAGCAGAGGATCAGATGTCGACTGCTACATTGGAGAGAGGGTTGTTGGGCTCTGGACATGAAGATGAGGCTGAGCGTCCCACGGTTGTGATGTGCTCATGCTGAATCAGATTCAGAGTTAACGACCATGCTTTCCCGGGCCCCTGGGGGCGTGGTGTGACGCGTACTCGCCTTGCCCCGCCCCCTGTCTTAGCCTGGACGTGCATGAAAAACTTGGCAGTTTAGAAGCCTTTCTTGGTGCCAAATATGGAACACCAAAAGGGTCATATCTGCATTAAGTTTTTTCTCTCTCACTACCCTCTGTGGTGGGGTGGCAGTGCTACGGGCACACCACCTCTGCCCTGCATGGGTCTTGGCCCCCGGCAAGTCTGTGGAAGGCCAAAGCACTCATTGCATATGGGTAGTTCTGAGTCGGGGTTGAGCTACGCATGATGCAAGTCATAGCGCAGGCCCCTGGCCAGACAATGTCTACCATGGTGGTCCGGAAACACCCCTGGCTAGCCTTGCAGAGGTGTGTCATCGTCTAAGTACGCTTTCTCGATGCTCTCATCTCACAAGCTGGCCTAAAATCCAGCCCGCTCAGCCCGCAGCCAAGCCACTTGGCTAGCGAGAAGCGGTCCTGGAGAAACTGGTGACCTGGAGCTGAGGTAAACAGTTCTTCGGGAGACGATGCCCGCATCGCTCCCTCCCCGGAGGAGGGCCGGGTGGAGAATTTTGGTTTGTTCCGCCGCTGGCTCTCCGGAGACCAGCGGTGCCCACGGAGTAGAACTGTTTTCTGACCCTCCAGGTCCCAAGAGGGCGCGGCTGGCAGTGCGCGAGGCCCCACCTCGCCACTCTCAGCCCCCTCTCACTTCGCCAGCAGGTCCCAGTGTGTTGGTTGAGGCCGCCTCCCATGTGCCGTCTCCCATTCACACTGCCACCTTGCAGAGTCTGACCACACTACGGGCCGCTATGCCGTCCGAGTCGGGTCCAGCACTCTACCTCGCTGCCCCACGCCCGGTACGTCTGTGGTCCATTTGGTCCCGCTGGTTCGGTGTCTGGAAGCCTGGCTAGTGCTTTCCAGCCCGTCCCGCTGGCTCATTTGTACCATCAGACTCGGCTATGCGATTCAGTTCGCCCGGCGTCCCCCGGTGTTCAGGGGTGTCCATTACACTCGTGTGTCCCTGGACAATGCACCTGTTCTCTGGGCGGAGATTGCTGTCCTCCTGGCGAAGGATGCAGTCGAGCCGGTCCCTCCAGCCGATTTGAAGTCAGGGTTCTCCAGCCCCTACTTCATTGTACCCAAGAAGGGCGGTGGGCTACGGCCAATCCTGGATCTGCGTGTCCTGAATCGGTCCCTTCTCAGGCTGCCGTTCAAGATGCTTATGCAGAAGTGCATTTTCAAATGCATCCGTCCCCAGGATTGGTTTGCAGCGATCGACCTGAAGGACGCGTACTTTCATGTCTCGATTCTGCCTCGTCACAGACTCCTACGGTTTGCGTTCGAGGGTCGGGCATATCAGTACAAAGTCCTACCCTTCGGGCTGGCCCTGTCGCCCCGCGTCTTTACGAAGGTTGCGGAGGCGGCCATTGTTCCGCTCAAGGAACAGGGCGTTCGCATCTCAACTACCTCGACGACTGGCTCATCCTGGCCAGCTCGTGGGAGCAGTTGTGCGAACACAGGGACATGGTGTTAGCTCACCTCAGTCGGTTGGGTCTTCGGGTCAACTGGGACAAGAGCAAACTCTCCCCCGGGCAGAGGATCTCTTATCTCAGTAGGGAACTGGATTCGGTCGCCTGGACCGCGCGCCTCTCCGAGGAGCGCGTCCAGTCAGTGTTGACCTGCCTGAGTACGCTCAAGCGCAGGACGGCGGCCCCACTGAAACTCTTTCAGAGGCTCCTGGGGCATATGGCATCCGCAGCCGCAGTCATGCCGCTCGGATTGCTTCATATGAGGCCGCTTCAACACTGGCTCCGCGGCCGGGTCCCGAGATGGGCGTGGCAGCGCGGTACGTTCCGTGTCCCCGTGACACCGAACTGCCGTCGCACCCTCACCAAGTGGTCAGACTCTTCGTTCCTGCGGGCTGGAGTTCCCCTCGAACAAGTGTCCAGGCATGCTGTGGTCCACACAGATGCCTCTGCCACGGTGTGGGGGGCCACGTACAACGGGCATGCAGCATCGGGTCTGTGGACGGGGCCCCAACTGCATTGGCATATCAATTGCCTCGAGTTGCTAGCAGTACGTCTTGCACTGGGCCGCTTCCAGGAGCTGTTGACAGACAAGCACGTACTGGTCCGCTCGGACAACACTGCGGCCGTTGCGTACATCAACCATCAGGGTGGTCTACGCTCCCGCCGTATGTCGCAACTCGCCCGCCATCTCTTGCTATGGAGTCAGAAGCATCTGAGGTCGCTTCGTGCCATTCACGCCCCAGGCGTGCTCAACCGTGCAGCCGACGAGCTCTCACGGCAGCCTCCGCTTCCGGGCGAATGGCGACTCCGACCCCAGGTGGTCCAGCTGATCTGGCAGCGCTTTGGCGAGGCACAGATAGATCTGTTCGCCTCCCGGAGACTGCCCACTGCCAGTTCTATTCCCTGACCGGCGGCACGCTCGGCATGGATGCCCTGGCAATCAGCTGGCCCCGGGGCCTACGCAAATATGCGTTTCCCCCAGTGAGCCTTCTCGCACAGCTCCTGTGCAAAGTCAGGGAGGACGAGGAGCAGGTCTTGTTAGTGGCTCCATACTGGCCCACTCGGACCTGGTTCTCGGACCTTACGCTCCTCGCGACAGCACCTCCCTGGCCCATTACTCTGAGGAAGGACCTCCTGACTCAGAGACGGGGCACCCTCTGGCACCCGCGTCCCCACCTGTGGAAACTCCATGTGCGGTCCCTGGACGGGACGCGGAGGTTCTGAGTGATCTCCCGCAAGCGGTCGCAGACACCATCACTTCCGCTAGAGCTCCTTCTACGAGGAACCTCTATGCGCTGAAGTGGAACCTATTCGTCGAATGGTGTTCCTCTCAACCAGAGCGAGAGGACCCCCGATCATGTTCGGTCAGAACCGTGCTTTCCTTTCTGCAAGAGGGCCTGGAGCGAAGGCTGTCTCCCTCCACCCTCAAGGTGTATGTTGCCGCTGTCGCCGCACATCACTATGCAGTTGATGGTAAATCGCTAGGGAAGCACGATCTGATCGTCAGGTTCTTGAGGGGGGCGAGGAGACTAATCCTCCCTGGCCCCCCTCTGTACCCTCTTGGGATCTGACCCTGGTTCTTACATCTCTCCGGGGTCGTCCCTTCGAGCCTTTGCAATCAGTCGAGTTAAAAGTACTGTCCTAAAGACCGTCCTCCTGGTTGCATTGGCCTCGCTCAAGAGGGTAGGGGACCTGCACGCATTTTCGGTTGACGAATCGTGCCTGGAATTCGGGCCCGGTGACTCTCACGTTATCCTGAGACCCCGGCCTGGATATGTGCCCAAGGTTCCTACCACTCCCTTTCGAGATCAGGTAGTGAACCTGCAAGCGCTGCCTTCGGAGGAGGCAGACCCAGCCCTAGCTTTGCTCTCTCCCGTCCACGCTCTGCGCCTGTACGTGGACAGAACGCGAAGCTTTAGGACCTCAGATCAGCTCTTTGTCTGTTACGGAGGCCAGCAGAAGGGAAAGGCTGTCTCCAAGCAGAGGATGGCCCACTGGATAGTGGACGCCATCGCCCTGGCGTATGAGTCCCAGGGCGTGCCTTGCCCGCTCAGGTTGAGAGCCCACTACACCAGAGGAGTGGCCTCTTCCTGGGCGCTGGCGCACGGCTCCTCGCTGACAGATATCTGTAGAGCTGCGGGCTGGGCGACACCTAACACGTTCGCTAGATTCTATAGCCTTCGTGTAGAACCGGTATCTTCCCGTGTACTCGCTTCCACCAGCCGGTAGACGCGAAGAGCCCGTTCTAGTGTCAGCTTGCAATGCCACTCCCGCCCCCTGGGCCGGATACGTGCATCCTTTTTACTCCAGTCGAGTTCCCCGCTTGGCGAACCCTGTCGAGTTCCTCCGCCTCCCCCTTCGGCTCGGACATTGCGGAGTGTCTGATGCCAGGCCAAACCTCCGTCACCGACGTTGACGTTTGGCTGGGTTCCACATGTCGTGACCCCTCCACGTGAGCGGTCCCATGTGTGTATTTGTCCACGGTCAACTCCCTACGGCGAGCCCGTGTCTTTCCCTAGCAGAGCCAGCTCTGCTGTCACCTGTCAGATGAGTCTCCCCCCTACCCAGGTGGAGCCATCCCAGGGACTCCATATGCGTACTGCCCACGGCCAGTCCATATGTGTACTCTCCACGTAAATTCCTCCCCTACAGGTGGGTAGTGGTCTCCGCAGCGTCCCCTACGGGTTCGCTTCCCCAGTGTAGTCTAGTTTACTTAGTGGGTATATCGGAACAGCAGTAGACTCTCTCGGCGTAAGCTCGCCCCCTTCCCCGTCCCACTGGTGCGCCGGGTGGCTAGAGCTTGCGCTGGGCACTGGAAGGGGTTCATACTGTGGCGCTTTATTTGGGATCCCAATTCGTCGGTCACTACTGACGTACGTCGAACGTGACCGACTGAAAGGGAACGTCTCGGTTACGTATGTAACCCTCGTTCCCTGAAGGAGGGAACGGAGACGTACGTCCCGTCGCCACAGTTGCTGTACCCTCGCTGTAGTGCAGACTAGGTTGTCTCCTCAGCGAAAAACAGAGTGCGATTGCATCTGCTCCCCTATTTATACCACCTGGCGGGGGCGGTGCGCATTATGCAAATATCGCACGCCAACTTCATTGGCCTGTTGTAGTTCACTCGAAGCTGATAGGGCTCTCTAGCGATATCCCAATTCGTCGGTCACTACTGACGTACGTCTCCGTTCCCTCCTTCAGGGAACGAGGGTTACATACGTAACCGAGACGTTTTAAGAGTATTTTAGGTGAGAATTGTTTAGACCTGAAATATGTGACTTATATTTAATCATAGTGCCTATTTTACAATTTGTTTAGACGTTTTCGGAGATGTGAGCTCGGGGTCATCAGCGACCCTTCAGTGCTCGGGTACCCGCCGAGAACAGCTTCATCTCGGCCAGTGCTTCGGGGATTTGCCGCTGTGTCTTATAGTGGTTAAACATGAGATATAATTCATTTTGGGTATATAAAACGGGCAATCTTTGGTCTTATTAATCTATTACTTATTCCAGAGCAAATCGAATTGCTATGTTAAATTTGATGATTAAGGCTATATTTAACTTACATCAAATGTCAGACGAAGACTCTTCTCCGCTCTTTAAATATATAAAACATTAGCCTTTATAGACATAGTGTTTCTTGAGCGAAGAAAACCCTGTACATTTTTTATTTTTTTTATTTACCTTTGGATTACAAGCAGAGATCTCCAAAATGCGTGTGGCACTTCATTCACGAAAGAGGTGGGTGGATTTATGAGGTTTGAGGATCCAAGGTTTTGTCACAAGCTCTTTAAAATCCTTTTCATTCATTAAATATTTGTAAAACCCACATACAGGCGTAAAGGGTGACCAATAGCATTGATTTTTTAAAAAAATGAAATAAAACAAAAATGAGAAAATATAGGCATACGAGATTGCCGCCTGACACCAACAATATATTACATTTAACTGTGTAGCATTTATTTTATTTTATTTATTTATTTTTTGGCATTTGGTAATTATCCACAGCACACTTGACAACCTGTCATGGCAAACTTGTGTGCTGCGGCACAGTGGTTGGAAAACACTGCTGTAGAGCACTGCTTTTGCACATTTGACTGAATTGTACAATTGTGTTTATTTCCTACTGTCATTTATAATGACTATTGTTGTTCATTTAAATATTGTTGTTCAGTAAATATTATTTTATATAAATATGTTGTATTTGGTATTGAGAAAGGGTCCATTAGTGCGTAATATGGACTGAGTGAAAGTTACATTAATACATTTGAATCCGTGGTGGAAGGAAGTAGTTCTGCACAAAAGAGGGTTTTAAAGACACTCCGTTGTTATTTCTTATTTATTTATTTACACACTTGTGCCATCGAACTGCTGTATAAACGCAATATCACACTCGTAGCTGTGCGATATGGCTCTATATTGGCACGGCTGTGATTCGGCCGTAGGTAATCACAGCGTGCTGATATACTCGTTATATATTTCACTACTTTTATATTAATTCATTAAATTGATCAAAAGTGACAGTAAAAAACATTTAAAATATTACAAAAAAACTATATGCTGCACTTTTGAACTTTCTATTCATCAAAGAATCCTGAAAAAAAGTATGGTATGGTTTTCAACACTTACAATAATGCGACCAAATCAGCATATTAGAATGATTTCTGAAGAATCATGTGACACTGAAGATGGAAAATTCAGCTTTGCCATGACAGGAATAAATCTCTTTTAAAAATCTATTAAAATAATAATAATAATAAAAAAGCACAGTTATTTTAAATTTATAATTAAACATATTTCACAATATTACTTTTTTTCATCAAATAAAAGCCTTTGTGAGCATAATAGGCCTCTTTCAATGAATGAATCAATCATTAAATAAATAAATAATCTGACCCCAAACTTGATCGCAAACCAGCTAATACCAGCAAACCATCTGTTTTAAGTGCTTGGATAAAAAGAATCTAAATTAAAAAAATATCAAGTGAAGATAGCACATCAGTTAATGTAGCTACTCAACTAAAATAACAATGAGAATTCAGCATTGTTCAGGTAAGATTAAAATGAAAAAAAACAGAGCAACAGTGTGTGGATTTTCTTGTGTGATCTTTGCACTTCATCAACATGCAGCACACTGATATAGTAAGCAATGTATGTATTCATGAAATCAAATACCTCCCCTGATTAAATCTGATTGGTCACAGGAGACACATTTGAGATGCATAGGTATAAACAGAAATCTGTCTCGGGTTGGCAACTTTCAACCGGACCACCTGCAGCAGACGTTAATACTAGATGTAAACAGAGCCATAGATTCATTTAACAGTGATTCTAGTGTTTACAAACACGCAGCATTTCTGCAAAATCAGATCTACACTTACACGTGAAGGCCATATGATTGTCAATCAACAGCTCAGCAATGCACTGACGCGTCTGACTTTGTAATCCATCTAGACAAAAACTCATGCCTGAAGAGCATAAGCGTTCACACTTCCCACACTGGCAGTTTTTCTGAGTGAGACACATCTCACCCACTCAGATAATTGAACACTAAAAGCTAACATTTTTATTGCTTTTGTGTTAGGTCAAGATTTATGTTTCATCCTCATTAGCTAAGTAAAGAGGAAACAATACTAATAATCTCTGAGATGCAGTCGTGGTGTGATCACTTTAATGGTATTTGACAATAAAGCGTAAATTACTTTGTGGTTATGAAATAGCTGTGCTGAATTAAAGCAATTTTGAAAGCATGTAAATATTATGAGCTTTTCTGGTTTATTTCTAAATAACAGCAAGATGCAAGACAATAAACTCACATACTTGAAGATTTCCATTGTGGTCCTTAAAATAAATAGTGTCTGAATAAGATATTGTCTAGCCGAGATGAACAGATAAATTATGACTGCTCAATAATTCTGCTCTGCAGCTATAACACGATATTAGATTTAATTGGGTTCACAAAGAGCGCAAACCAAGGCCCATTCTTGATGGTCTAAGTGAAAATGACTGCAAGACAATTTAGGCCTAATTTAATTAAAATGCCCCTAAGTACCACCGGAACAGAGAAGAATTGCAGAAGTAAGTGATTTAGAAATATTACTTCAATCAGCAAAGGGAATTGATTCTGCAACAAAAGTCTTAGAAAATGCCCTTGGTCAAGTTAAATCAAATAGCATCAGTGTCATTCATCTCATTGTGAAACCTAGTGTAAGAACAATGTGATATTAAGAGATACAGTGGAACACGGGGCTAGTTGTCACAAAGTCTATATCTGGTTTCAGACATTTAAATACGCATAAGCACCAGTAAAACAATATATTTATAGTTTATAAAATACACACTGATGTCAGACTTCAGTGGAAGCAGCAATAACAATCCATTCAAATATAATTTGCCGACATTTATTCATATCAGACATACATAATGGGCCTAAGTAACTATAAAGTTTACTCTATTATTCTTCCATTTCACTAGCCACTTACTTGCATACATTTCGGGAGAAACTGAAGAATTCACCTGGTGTAAATCCGACTGACAGGACTCTGCTAATTGCGGTGCAAACTAAGATGGCGGCACCCATCTCGCGTTATAGATCAAGATAAAGATAATTTATAAAGATTTTTAAACGACAAAACACACTCACTTACACATATTTGAGAATCGGAATATCAGATAGTTGATGACATTGTAAGCAAGTTTGTGAATGTTTTAAATAAAAAAAAGGAAAAACAAAATAATAGCGATCCATCTGTCATACAGCGTTATTGTGTCTGCGTTCAGCATACGTGACACGCATGACGCGTCGCCATGGAAACAATAAGGGCAAACGTTCTAAAATAACGGTCGCCTTAAAAAAACTCACTCTGGAGGGTCAGTTAGAATATTTTAAACTCAGGGTTAATTCAAAGAATAACTTTATGATTCTTTTGTTTCAAATCAGTGATTCGGATCTCCTATCAAACAGCTAAACTGCTGAAATCACGTGACTTTGGCGCTCCGAATCACTTATTCGATTCGTAAAGCTCCGAAGCAGTGTTTTGAAATCGGCCATCAAGAGATATTGTTATTTTGTTTTTGTTTTTTTGGTGCACAAAAAGTATTCCCATCTCTGTAATATTAAGGTAGAACCACTGAACTCACATGAACGGTTTTAAATATGTTTTTATGGATCTTGAGATTTTCAGTGGCATTGCTGTCTATAAGAGGCTTCACTGAGCCATCGGATTTAATCAAAATATCTTAATTTGTGTTCCGAAGATGAACGAAGGTCTTACGGGTGTAGAACAACATGAAGGTGAGTAATAAATGACATTTTCATTTTTGGGTGAACTAACCCTTTAAATTTTGCTAAGCTTACACTAGCTAACTGGCTATTAAATGCATTTCCATTTAACAGCAATTGTGACAACTTACCCCATATCGTGTGACATTACTGGGGCATGTTGCCACAAAAGGTCAATGTGAATTAAATGAACTTGTTCTTTTAACTTACAGTACAGCTGCCATCTGGGCATGTTATCACAAAAGGTCAATGTGTCTTCAATGAACTTTGATCTATTTTCCTGAGCAATGGTTAGCTTTAAGGTATATGCCTAGAAATTTGACTGTTTAAAAAAAAAAAAAACCCACCAAGAATGATTCATTGGAGAGAGAGCACCCGTTCGCTCCTATTTTACTGTAACCACAATATGACACGAAAAAAGCAGTGATATGGACCATAAAATGCCCCAGCAAAAATATACGAGTATACAAGAAAGCACTGAATGCAAATACAGTATTGATAAAGAGTAACAATTTGCTTGTGGACAGACAGTCCCTGGCACAAACCTGAAAAGCGCAGTGAAGTGGCAGTTTAAAAATAGAGTCGCAGGCAGTGTACGTGCATGAGGGGGGGTTCTGCAGAATGATTAGCTCAGACAGCTTGAGTAGGAGTTGTTGAGCAGTGTGACAGCCTGCAGGAAGAAAACTGTTACTTAGTCTGCTTGTTTTGGCCTGAAAGCCCCTTAACCTTTTTCCAGGTGGTAATGGACAGATCATGTGGCAGGTAACACGGATGCTGCAGGCACTTCATACACACAGCTCAGTGTCCTTGATAGTGGGAAATCAGACCCATGCAGTGAAATGTGTCATGTTCATCACTCAGTGCGATGCTTTTCTGTTTCGGAGTTAATGCCACAGAACACAGAAAACAACCTACGGAAGTTTCATATATTCTCAAGAAATACAGTTCAACGAAAAATTTAAATCATGTCATTATTTACTCACCCTCATGTTGTTTCTAACAATTTTATTTTTTAACTTGTGGAAAACAAAAAGACATTTCAAAGAAAGATGTATAATTAAGTTTAGATTTAAAAAGGTGATCTGACGGTTTGTGCAGTTTGAGTCGTTGACAATATTGGTTATGTACTCCAATATGCGAATGGAACGGCTGTTCAGCGAAAAATTACTTCATATATTTTATTTAATATATTTAAAAAAAAAAAAAAAAAAGCATCATAAGGGCACCATTTCACTATTTAAATAGTTAACCCTGGGTCTTTCTAAACCCCTGGTAAATTAAATCCTGGGTTATCTTTATTCACGTTTCACACTGCTCATCCTTATCTGCATATTTGCGGTAGTGTCACTGACTGGACAAACGCAGCACGTGACCTGTTTACATAAAGGCTGTAGCATTGTGTGTCCTCATATTACACAATGCTGACTGTAATATCAAGTTTTTTTCTGAGTGAACTTTTCGAACTATAAAGGTAAGAATGAAGGTCTCTTCTTCACTCCAATTGCTGCATTTTCCATCGCTGTTTGACATTTTTCCTATCATACGCAGAAACGACTCTTTATACATTACTCTGCACAGCAAAATCCCCAAAGTTAAATCAACTCTGCTCAGAGTACAAATGGTCCCTCTCAATATAGTGTTAAAGTAACACTGAAGCAGAGTTAAAGTTAATGAGATAATTAAGTGATTAATTAAGTGATGATTGAGCATTAGTGATGAACACCTGCTGTTAACAACTCCACAAACAGCATATTATCTCATTAACTTTTTCAACTTTCAAACTTTTTCACATAAAAAAATACAAGTGTGGAAAGTTCCTTTACCCGGGGTTAAAAGCAGTGTTTAGAACGACAATAACACAGGGTTAAGCGCAGTGTGAAAAGCTCTATAAAAGCTATAATTTAAGACTTAGTGTGTGAGGATATACAGAGAAAATAATGGTAACATTTTCAAAAACATATATATATATATATATATATATATATATATATATATATATATATAAAACACTTATATAACACTTATAGATCCTGACAGGCCATCTTGTACATGCCACCTTGGAATTAGATAAGATTTTACTATGCTGATAAAATGTAACCACTGATTCAAGCTGGTGTCAGAAAAACCATCCCTCCCACTGGCAATAAAATACAAGTGGATGGTTTTATCATATTCTCTGTGCCCATCAAAGTTAAAGAGGTCATCCTGTAATTAACCATGAGCTTCAATTTGATTTCAGAAGTGAAATATAATAGCTAGAATAGATATAAAATATGAATGTCATAGCAGCTGTGTACTTTCATAAGCACGGTGCACACATACAAAAAGATTAACATACGAATGCCAAGAGACCTTGATTAGTGAGGTGCTCTTTAGAATGCTAAGTCCTTTTCATAGCACCATGTCTAATTGAAAAAGTTTGCAATTATAAACAAGAAACAGTCAGTGTAGTCATGGAACTTGTTGCTTGCCTTGCCTATAATGAAGACGCACTTATACAGCAAGCTCACAACCCATGTGTTCCTTAATAATAGCGCTCTAATGAATCCACAGTCCACACACACACAAAGGCTACATAGACATCTGTAGAATGAATAAATGTTTTCTCTAAATTTGTCATAAAAAAACATGATTGTGAGTACATTGCTGACCTTAAACTTCTTTTCTAAAAGGGACAGTTCACCCAAAGTTGTCATTATTTACTCACCCTAATATCATTCCAAACCTGTATTACTTTCTTTATTCTAAACAAGAAAAGAATTGTATTTTTTCAATACAGCCACAATTAATGTTGACCAAAAAGAAAATGATCATAAAATTATATTCCAAGTCTTCTGACACCATAAAACAGCTCCAATTCATAAATGAATGTTTATTTCTGAACAACTGGTTCACTAAAAAGTACAAGCTCAAAAGAATGATTCATCCAACGATTCACTGGTTCAGTTGCACTTCTTGAGTTAACAGCTCACATATCTTAATAAGTTCCTCATGCAAAGCTATCATATGACTTCAGAAAACTTAAATCACTAAAGTCATATTGACTGCTTTTAAAGTGCCATAAAAGTAATTCATATTACTTTTATGGCATTTTATTTATTTTTTCATTGTGAACCGCCACTGTATGGAAAATAGCTTCATGAAAATTCTTCAAAAATTCTCTTTTGTTTTACTTAGAATATTAAAAAGCATATGGGTTTGGAATGACATGAGTTTGACATAGTTTTCATTTTTAGATGAACTATTCTTTTAATGACATGAAAATATTTTAGAACTTAAGTGGAAACTATGAGATAAAATTCCTGGTGGAGGGGTGGTGGAATGTCATGACCTTCATTCCGTTTCATCCTACCGCCACCCCAATCTGTTCGTTCATGTTGCTACGGAGACGCGGATAAGGTAGTTTGACAAGGTCATACTCACGGTCTCATCCATTCATCATCATAAACTCCCAATATAAATAATTCATGATTTTTGCTCTTGAGGAAATCTGTTCCTCCACAAGGTGCAATTAAAACCATAATCCCAGAGTTCCTCTGGGGCATATCAAGGCACTGGTGTATCTTCACGTGTCTGCTGAAAAACGACCATATTTTAAACTGATGTCATTAAATAACCTTGCCGCTATCTTTGAGTCAGTGGGTTTATTCACCTAGAAATCATGCTGATGCAAAAGTGTTCAAATCAATCATTCACTCATATAGATTCATGAAATCTTATAGTACCTCGGGGGATAGATTCCCCTGAAAAAGTCATCATTTATGAAAAAAAAAAAGACCTGCTTATGTCTCAATTTACATTTCTATTTATGTAATATATTATATATAACAATTACATATAATATTATAACAATTAAAAATAACTGTTATTATTATTATTATTATATAAATATAATATATAATAAATTTAATATAAATATATAAATATTTTAAATTGTAATTCATTCCTGTGATGGAAAAGCTGAATTTGTAGTATCCATTATTCCAGTCTTCAGTCACTAATTCTATGTTGATTTGGTGCTCAAAAAAGATTAGTAACACTATACATGTCTGTATATATATATATATGTTGGATCGGACCACATGGGCCAGCCTTCGCTCCCCACGTGCATCAAGTTCTGGCTCGTGTGCTTTTCCTGATCCCATCCTCCTCTGTCTCTTCCACTTTGCTTCTTGTCTACAATATCACAATAAAAGGAACAAATGCCAAAAATACAACATGGCGGAGGGGGAACAGATTCTGACAGCTGTACTTTTGCCATTGGATTCTGTTCCCCCCATGGATCGTACAAAATGAGGTTCTAATGTTTATCAAACTGAGTCTGGTTGTTTATCAAACTTCATACAAATAGCCTAGTGGTCAGCACATTGACATATAGTACTTTAGTGTTTTAAGATACCTGAGTTCTACTCTTGTGCACAGTGTGCTGACATATGGTGCTCTTGCACACCAGGAAACCTGAGTTCGAGTCCAGGCTTGTGGACTTTTCCAGATCCTGTCTGCCTTCTCTTTCCAATTTCGCTTCCTGCCAACATATTTCATAATATAATAAATGCAGAAAGGCAAAAAATGAACATTTAAACTGATGCTGATTAAACTCCATCTACACACAGAACGGATTCTGACAGCTGGATTTTTGCCGTCGGATTCTGTTCCCCCCATGGATCTTACAAAATGAGGTTCTAATATTTATCAAACTCAGGATGGTTTGTTCATTCCAATATCCCAGTGGGCAGCACGCTGACATATCATGTCCTAGTGCTTTGAGAGACCCGAATTCAAGTCCAGGCTTATGCGCTTTACCTGAACCCATCCTCCTCTGTCTCTTCCATTTTGCTTCCTGTTTACATACTGTCTTATCACAATAAAAGGCAAAAACTCCAAAAAATAAATCTTTACACTGATGCTGGTTAAGCTCCATCCACACACTGAATAGAATCAGCATCTTTTAAGCCACTACATCCAAAATCTCTCATCATGGGCATGGGGGAACGGATTCTGACAGCAGGAATTTTGCTGTCAAATTCTGTTCCCCCCATAGATCGTACAAAATGAGGTTCTAATATTTATCAAACTCAGGCTGTTTTGTTCATGCCAATAGCCCAGTGGGCAACACGTTGACATATAGTGCACTAGTGCTTTGAGAGATCCGAGTTCAAATCCCAGTTCATGTGTCTTTCCTTATCCCATCCTCCTCTGTCTCTTCCACTTTGCTTCCTGTTTACATACTGTCTTATCACAATAAAGGCAAAAAAATAAATCTTTAAACTGATGCTGGTTAAGCTCCATCCACACACAGAGTAGAATCAGCATCTTTTAAGCCACTACAGAAACATCTCTCATCATGGGGATGGGGGAACAGATTCTGACAGCTGGATGGGGGAACAGATTCTGACAGCTGGATTTTTGCCATCGGATTCTGTTCCCCCATGGATCATGCACAATGAGGTTCTAATACTTATCCAACTCGGATTGGTTTGTATATGCCAATAGCCCAATGGGCAGCACATTGACATATAGTTCCCTAGTGCTTTGAGAGACCCAAGTTCAAGTCCCGTCTCCTGTACTTTTCCTGATCCCATCCTCCTCTGTCTTTTCCACTTTGCTTCCTGTTTACATACACACACACACACACACACACACCTTTCTATCAGAATATATTTATATATATATATATATGTGGAAAAAAAAAAAAGCACACAGGTTTGAAACAACACGAGGGGGTGTAAATGACAGAATTTTCATTTTTGCCAAACTATTCCTTTAATATCTTTCTGATATGACTTCAACACTATAGGAACAGCTTGAATTCTGCAATGGCAATGCTTTGACGTGCGTGACATGACTTGTGACAGATGGTCCCACAAACGCATCAACACGATCATGTCACTGAACTACATAAAAGTCACCTTCCATGTTTCCTGTCATCACTCTGGGGTTTTTCCTCAAGTGTTGACAATGTAATGAATGCATACTCACAAATAGATGCACTACGACAAAGTGCACAGTTCGAGGCTCGGCAATACAACTTTCCACCACCTCACAGCATGCCGGCATTTCAACACATCTTGGTTTCTTAGTAGAGCAAAACTCAATGCTATTCAGACTCTAGAGCTATTGTACTCACTGGTAACATTTTAGTACGGTAGAAGTGGAAAATAATAAAGCTTTGACGCCCACCTCTCGAAATGATAAGCATGTTAGGGACAGGGCTCGCCTTCCTCTTCTGATACTGCAGGCATTTCAGCGTTTCACAGGCACGGGGACCCCTTTTAAGCCATCAGTCAAGACAGATTTAGCGACTTACAGCAGGTGTTGTTTGCTTGTTCTTTCAACCTGTCCTTTCTACTTATTGTCTTTCACTCTCTCTCGATGTGCTACAGAAAAAAATGCCTTTTGGATTGCCGATGAAAATGTTTCTTTTGAGGATTCATCCCCTACTGTTTTGTCTGTGAGCCATTGTGTTGTAATTATAGTGCTGTATCTGATATCTTCTTGATAGACCACAAGAGCTATTCTTGCATCCCTTCAACATTAAACTGCGTTATCCATTAGTAGGATTTCAGCTGCTGTGAAATGTGACAAATGTTGTGGGAGAATTGTTTTAACATTCTCTCACTAAGAAAAAAATATGATCTGAATTATTAAAGATGGAGATATTAATAACTAGACAGATCCGCTTCTCGAAGACACAGTTATGATGATGCAAATGTGAAAAAATTATTTTACTTCTTCTTTTCAGAGTAATAGGAAACATATTTGATATATGCTATATACTGTGATAACCACCTGTTGCTACTGTGACTGGCATTCACAGAACTAGTTGTTTATGACTCAAACAATGCTAAATGCAAATAATAAGGTGTCACTAATGATAGTCAGCAAATATAGTTATCAAATAGATAAATAAAAGGGCTTAAGGAGAGTTAGAAAGGTTAACTAAGCTAATTAAGACAATTTGAATGTAGTAAATATAACCATCATGCTATATTGTACTCTGCTGCATGTTGTCTAGCTGCAAAACCCAACATAAGAATAATGTCACTAAAAGCAAGTATAAGGGTTTGTTTTTTAAGATTTTGGAACATTTTTTAATTAAGTCCCATATGCTCACCAAGGCTGTTTTTATTTGAACAAAAATACAGTAAAACAGTACTTCTGTCAGGATCACTATCATAAAAGATGATTGGCAGTTAGCATACAGTTTGGATTGGCGGTATGGTTCTGTTCTGGGCAAAAACTCCCTGCCCATCCATGCAGCCTAGCATGGATAAGAGCAGGGAGAGCAGCGATAACCCCCCTTAGGGTAAACAGAACAGAACAAAGTATTGCAATATCATTAATTTCTTAATGACAATAATTAATGTAACAACATAATTTAAGAAATGAGTTTGATCAAAAGAAATATCAGAAGGGCAAGTCCTGACTGGACAAAGGAGGAGCTGGGGATGGAGGAGGGTAATTAGCTCCTGAGCAATGCGATAAAGCTGCTGATGATACTGAATGGACCATATATATATGAATGTGGTGATAGGCGTCGTATTCCTATAGGTCAATGTGAATCAGCTGAGTGTCAGCTGATGCGGGCTTGACTAACGTGACCTGCCAGAACTAACACTATACGCTTGATTTATTACAATTTGAAATAACTGTTTTTTTTTTTTTTTAATACATTTTAAAATGTAATTAATTCCTGTAATGCAAAGCTGAATTTTCAGTATCATCACTCCAGTCTTATTAGGCTGATTTGGTGCACACTCCCTGCAAATTGCCATCCAAAGCCACGCCTCCCCCAAAACACATGAATGCACACACACACAGCTGCTCTCAAACGACCTGTCTCAAAGCACGTAACATTAAAATAATAATGAACGTAAACAACTTAGAGAGTTTGACTGCTGCAGATTCATTTCAGTGTTGATACTGTTGACTTATAAATGCATAATTCCGAGTCTGAGAACGTGAACAGCTCTGGTCAGAACGTCACGGGTTTGTAGTTATGGTGTGAACGCAGCATAAGCTTGTTGTTTTGATTCAGTAGGAACTGTAAAAGGTGGTTGCTGTTTGTTTGTGGTGCTCCGTGACCTACGTCTGTGTACATAAATGCTGAATTAGTTGAAACACGCTGATGACGTATGATCATCTACGCAAGTAGGGTGCACGAAAGTATGTAAAAACATTCGTTGACAGGCAGCTAGGACATCGTATTTCATTCTGACTGAATATAATAGGCTTGTTCGAGATTAACTACACCAGCCTGTCACCAGCTGGCGAGATCTAGGTCGGACACTTCATGCTTTCCGTAGTGTGCTGAACCAATGTCATTCATGGCAGACCACACGATTTTTGCGTTGATTGTAGCCGAAAAAGTGGATGCGATTGAAATTCCCATGTTTTGAAAATCAGATATTCAATATCAAGATTGGTTAAATACAGGAACTCGTCTAAGAAAAAACACACGTCGTCCTTGTCATCAAAGAATCTGACCAATGAGAATAAAGTGTGTCGTCATCAAGGCTTTCGCAGCCAATTTTGAGCAACTGCAGCGCCTGACCTAGGCGGCTGGTCTTGTTTTTACTCTTGCGGTACTTTGATGGCACATGTGATCGTAAGGCAGCTTCAGCGCCGATCAAAGTCAGACAAATTTTTTAACCAGAATGCAATGCTTTTGTCAGACAGCAGCCGAACATTTTATTGTCCTACGCCTTCCACAGATGGTATAACAAATGTTTAGAGAATCACCTATTACAACTTTAAATATCTGTCATTATCTACTCACCCTCAGGCTGCTTTTTTTTCATACAAATTGTGCACTATATTCCAAGTCTTCTAAAGCTATAAGTTTGTGTTAGGAACAGGTTGAAATTTACGTGTAAAAACATGTATTATTAACTGTAATATTTAATTTCTCGAAAGGAGTAAAAGTTGTAGCGCTTTAAGGGGGGAAGGGGGGACTAATGCTATTTCATGCATTCTGACTTATATACACTTTACTTATTTGCAGGTCGCGGGCGGTGAGTACAACTGCATCAAATGTCTGTGTTTTGTTGGCAATCGGCGTGCAAGTGCATATAATGTAAACATCACAAACGTTTTTGTTCTTTTATTTATAATGATGTCGCAGCGTGCAGACGATCGCTATGCAAAAGCTGCATGTGCTTGTGACTCTTTAGCTCTGCCCACGGCACGCCTTCAGGAGCTCTGCTTTCTTCGGAAAGAGTCGGTACAGCGTATCTATCTTTCATAAATAGGATAAAACCAAAGACTTTTCGGAGATATGAAGGATGCAGTACTAGTCTATAGGTACTCAAGTTTAACATGAGATTGGCGGAAACTGTGTGTGTTATGTACCATTTAAAATGATTCAATGACAGACTAGGAACGTATATTGTACTGATCTGTGATGGAAAGGGAAACATGCAACATACTTCTCTGATTGATGTCTGCAGACACATTCGAAAATGTCAGTAAGTAGCTGTCATCTGCGCTATATGAATTAATTAAAACTTCCAAGTACATTATCCAGGTTGGTGGCCAATTCAGCAAAAAAGGTTTGATGGAGGATGTGATATCTTCTCTCTCTCTCCTCCCTCCATCACTGTCAACAGAGAGTCACATATGGAGGCAGTTAATAACCTTTAATATTTTCCTTCTTGTCATTTTCAGACCACATGCCAACACAACATTATGAAACACATTCGCTGACAGCAAGACTGCGCTGCTTCATTCACGTCGGTCCCATTAAACGACGTGCGCACAAGCTCTGCACCTGCACTCACATGCTTCCAAAACCACAACATGACAGCCACATCAACAATACACCTTGCCATTCTCAATTCGATCGTTTAAGAAATAGTTCACCCAAAAATGACCATTTTGTCATCATTTACTCGGGCCCCAACCCCATATCATTTTTCTTTCTTCCGTGAAACACAAAATGACATTTTAGACTGAATAGACAAGCTTCAGCTTTGCATACAAATAAAAAGAATGATGATTTATACATGATTTGTGTTCAAGGAGAAAAAAAACTACATCAGATTTAGAATTATTAAACCATATGGTTTGATTCTTGTATCTTACAAGACAGATTACGGTCAAAAATGTACAAATATAACTGCAAATGAGATTTGTCACAAAAAGCTATTAAATGTGGCTTTAGAAGACATGCATTTATGGAATTTCTTAAGGTAGTTTTGGAGCATGGCTGTATAAATCACCATCCACTTTTGTTGTATGGAAAAAAAGAAGGGGTTAATAACAGAATTGGAGATTTAAAAAAAAAAAACACAATGAAGGTGAGGAAATGATGACAATCAGAATTTGTGTGTGAACTTTTTGGTAACACTTTAAAATAAGATCTCATGGTAACACTTTAGATTAGGGCACGTGCACTATAAAAAATGCTGGGTTAAAAACAAAACCAAGTTGGGTTGGAAATGGACAAACCCAGCAATTGGGTTGTTTTAACCCAGTGGTTGGGTTAAATGTTTGCCCAACCTGCTGGCTAGTTTTTATTTAACTCAACTATTGTTTAAAAATTACTGTATTGCTTGCTTTTAACCCAGCAGTTTTAGAGTGATTCACCATTATATAGGAGTTTTCCCTCAATAAACTCCTATTCTGCTTATTGATAGCTAGTAAGGTAGTTTTTGTAGTGGTTAAGTTTAGGTATGGGGTAGGGTTAAGGGATCTAGAATATGGTCATGCAGAATAAGGCATTAATATGTGCTTTATAAGTACTAAAAAACAGCCAGTATGCTTGTAATATGCATGCTAATAAACAACTAGTAAATATGTGTTCCCTATTCTAAAGTGTTAATGCATTAACTAACATGAACTAACAATGAGTAAATTATATTTGGACAGCATTTATTAACCTTTTGTTAATGTTACATAATTAAAATGCTCATATACACATTAGTTCACAGTGCATTACATTAGTTAAAAGATAAAAACTTTGAGACTAACATTATCAAGATTAAAAGCTGAAGAAGTATTGTTCTGTTCATTGTTCATCATGTTAACTAATGTTAACAAATAAAACCTTATTGTGAAGTGTTGCCAACTTTTTCTGCATCAGCATTTGAAATATGTTACAAAAACTTGTTCTTGATACCCAGCCAGCATCTGTAACCAAAATGCCTCAATTGAATTGCATTGTGAAGAAAAGAAATGGTTTTGCCCTTCAATGAATTGAGATTTGTTACTGTCTCTGAGTTATCTGCACCTCCATATGGGCATTGTTTGCATGCACAGATAGCATCATTTGGCCGCTGGGCTCTTGTAATCTCTACATCTAAATATCCCTCGACTTCCTTCCACAGCTGTCTAAGATGCGCTTGAGTGTTGTTTCGAGCTATTAACCAATCTGTGTGTCTCTAACACATATGGATTAAAAGATAATTATTGTAAACTATACAACACTTTTGAATGAAGACTGTGCTTGATTAACCATCTATGCAGAGGGTTCGGAAACTTTTGAGGGCCACGTTGCATATTTTCTGTTCTAAAATACACTGTGCTCAGCATGAGCCAAAAAGACAAGCTTGTCAGTTTGAATTGTATTTGTGGATCAGGTGTTTTAGATGTTGTCATTTTGTGTGTGTCATTGTGTCATACTATTTCACTCTCCCTGAAGCCACTGGAAAACATGTTGTTCCTCTGATTTGCAATGAAAATACTGTCTATAAACCAACCCTGTTGAACCAAAAATGCATCTCTATTAAATCTTTCAGATTATTTTTTTAAGAGAAATCTATACTTTTATTAATCAAGGATGTATTAAATTGATAAAAAGTGACAGTATGATGTTCTTTTAAACTTTCATTTTTCACTACACTGATTTTTGAAGGATCATGTGACACTGATGATCAGGCTTGTCAAATTTGCCCCTATTTGGGTGTGAGCAAAAACATGCCGTTTTTGTGTGTGTCCCTTTAACGAAGGTCGATATGACAAACGAAGACATGTCATATCGATCACAAGTTCAATATGGAGTACCACAAGGCTCAGTACTAGGACCGTTACTGTTCACTCTGTACATGCTACCCTTGGGAGATATCATTAGGAAGCATGGCGTTAGTTTTCACTGTTACGCTGATGATACTCAGCTCTATATTTCTTCGCGCCCTGACGAAACTTACCAATTCACAAAATTAACGGAATGCATAGCTGATATAAAAAATTGGATGACCAGTAATTTCCTACTACTAAATTCAGAAAAAACAGAGATTCTAATTTTTGGACCAAAAACTTCTTCACGTAATAACCTAGAATATTGTCTAACACTTGATGGCTGCTCTGTTAAGTCTTCGTCGTCAGTTAGGAACCTGGGTGTGCTTTTTGATACCAATCTTTCATTTGAAGGCCATGTTACTAGCATCTGTAAAACCGCATTCTTCCATCTTAAAAATATATCTAAACTACGACATATGCTCTCAATGAAAAATGCAGAACAGTTAGTTCATGCGTTCATGACCTCAAGGCTAGATTACTGTAACGCTCTACTGGGTGGTTGTTCTGCTCGCCTGATAAATAAACTACAGCTCGTACAAAATGCAGCAGCTAGAGTTCTTACTAGAACCAGGAAGTATGACCATATTAGCCCAGTTCTGTCAACACTGCATTGGCTTCCTGTTAAACATCGTATAGATTTTAAAATCTTGCTAATTACTTACAAAGCACTAAATGGTTTAGCTCCCCAGTACCTGAGCGAGCTCCTAATTCATTATAGTCCTTCACGTCTATTGCGATCTCAGAATTCAGGCCAGCTGATAATACCTAGAATATCAAAATCAACTGCAGGTGGTAGATCCTTCTCCTATTTGGCACCTAAACTCTGGAACAATCTTCCTAGCATTGTTCGGGAAGCAGACACACTCTGTCAGTTTAAATCTAGACTAAAAACGCATCTCTTTAACCTGGCATACACATAACACATTACCAATTTATATTTCCAAATCCGTTAAAGGATTATTAGGCTGCATAAATTAGGTCAGCCGGAACCGGGAACACTTCCTATAACACCTGATGTACTCGTTACATCAGAAGAAGAATGGCATCTACGCTAATATTAGTCTTTCTGTTTATCCCGAGGTTCACCGTAGTCAACCGGATCCGGGCCGTATCCAGGTGAGACCAAGGACCTGCACCTTGACACGACGACAACGCAGCCCTGAAGTATCAGCAGAGATTGAGTCAACTAGATCATCCCCTGTGAAGGCCTCATCGACACGACAGCCACGACACAGTTCCTCAACAACCGTCCATACCGGCGTGATGAATACGATCCTCAATTGGATGGAACTGAAATAAATACTTTTAATGTTGCGATCCTATTGGACTTATGATAGCAACCTGAATTGTAACAAAGCACTGTTGGCCAGAGGAGAACTGGCACCCCGACTAAGCCTGGTTTCTCCCAAGGTTTTTTTCTCCATTTTAACACCAATTTGCCACTTGTCTGCCACCTGATGTCACCTGATGGAGTTTGGGTTCCTTGCCGCTGTCGCCTCTGGCTTGCTTAGTTGGGGACACTTGACTTGACATTTGATATTCAACAGTGCTTTTGATCTGCCTGCATTGACACTATTCTTTAAGAGCTGCTGTGCAGCCAAACAATGTACCAGTTATCAATGTAAAGCTGCTTTGACACAATCTACATTGTAAAAAGCGCTATATAAATAAAGGTGACTTGACTTGACTTGACTTTAAATGCAAATTAGCTGCTGCTCCTGGTCTGCTTTCCAAAAGAGGGTGGAGCTTTAACAGCACACAGTTCGGTTGCTCAACAACAACAAAGCTGGAGAATCTCACGCAGCCAAAATGTTGATTGTCAGTAACGGTGTTCAGCCTTACATTGTTCAAACCGGAGTCGGACACTGATGGAGAGACTCAGGAAGAAGTTACAACTTTTAGAATCCAACTGGACGTTTCTGAATGGTTAGTGGATAAATGTATGTAGTTGCCGTGGAGTTGATTCAACTCATCGACTATGTGCCATCATGTTAATCTTTTGTGCAAATCCAGCATTGAATTGACCCTCGTTTGTGAAGCAGTCCAGCGTAAAATGACAGCATGGCAACAACACTCTACTACAACAACTCTTCCTCTTCTCTAAACCAGCCCAACATGGCCTCACCCCCTTTGTTGCGTGCTCTCGGGGGCAGGGTTTATGTAAATTGTAGGGTTAGTGATGTCAAAAAGGGTTAGTGATGTAGAAGCAGTTTGTAGTCGCTACCAGCCGATTGTTGATGTCCTTAAACAGCACATTTTTTAAAATAAAATATCTCCCTTTGAATTGAACTTTGAGCGTTGAAACTTTGCAGATGTTATTAATTGTATAACAGCAACAGTACACACTATCTAAAGTTAAAAAAATGAAATCATAATCAATAATCAAGTATGTAGTTTCTGCGACACTAGTGGCATCTAGCGGATTTACAAGAATAAAGCATATTCTCAAACAACCTTGCAAATGCCTCTTTCGTGAGTCCCCAAGTTAAATGTCACAAACACAACTCTTACGGCTGCTTGTGAAAGCATGTCTAAACAGGAAAAAGTAGGCTACTTCAATAAAAGGTCCATATTAAGAATACTTTTAGTTGTGTTGCTATGTGTCATGAATAAGCAACTGAGTAGCTAACACTGTCTAGACAGAACGTGAGTGTCTCACTGCTAATAATCCAGGGGTGTCCAATCCTGCTCCTGGAGGGCCACTGTCCTGCAGAGTTTAGCTCCAACCCTTAATTAGGCATTCTAGAAACTTCCAGGCTTATGTTGAGGCAAACTGGAGCTAAACTCTGCAGGACAGTGGCCCTCCAGGAGCAGGTTTGGACACCTCTGTAATAATCAACATATCTGTACAGCGTGCATTTTTAACATGACGTGCCACAACTGTTGGAGGGTGTCTACACTGGACACATCAAAGTAAACATTAAAAACATAGTACATTCGTCTTTCTGAAATGGAGCATGATGTATGGCAGGGGTACCCAATCCTGTTCCTGGAGATCTACCTTCCTGTTTAGCACTTGATAATTACAAACAGGTGTTTTGGATCAGGGTTGGATCTGAACCCTGCAGGTACTTAAATCTTGAGGAACAGGATTAGGCAGCCTTAATGTATGGTAGCCTACTGCTGTATGGTAATGAAGCATCCATTGTAGCGCGTACCATTGCAATTTTGTTGTATTAATATCTGAACATACAATATATCAAAAGTAAGAACAGGCCCTCTGCTTTTAAACAACAACAACAACGACAACAATAAAACGTGTTATTCTAGTAGCTTCATGCATTCTTTTTTTTATCAACACTTGATAAAATTATCAACACTTTTAAAAAAAGCAACATTTTGAGCAAAACACATTTTTGTCAAAGACTACATCTGGATCAGATTCAGAACGATGATCAAAACACAGATGGAGTAGATCGAGTCCATTAAACCCCCAAAGCTTGCACAGTCCTATAGCTTGTCCTGGGTCGATATTTTATTCAGTAAAGTTTTGATTTATATGCTGTTTAATGTTGATGATCATGTTATTTTGCATATGATTACATATGCTATGACTTGTTTCTGCATCTTCTTCCCCTGTGTTTTGATCAGGAGATTCAATACTCTTTCAATAGATGAGTAATAGCGCCCCCTATCTTATAATAATGAACACATGAAAAGCTGTAAAATCTCACCTTTGGTGAGGAAGACGAGATAACTCATCAGTGGCGGGGAAAGAGTTAAGAAGGGACTTGCTTTTATCCATTTATCCATCAGAAACTAAAGCATTGAAAATATAAGTAGTCTCAAATTTGATTTCATATTTACACCAAACATCAAGAACAGAAGACAAATACTTTTTTCTCATTTAAACTGTTTTGGGTAGGTCCCTGCTGTCAAACTTTTGCTACTTATTTTGTTTTCTCAGCAGTTCTTCTCAAAAAAATTGAGTAGCTTGAGATCTCCGACAGTCTGCAAGTCCAAAAAGCCACTCACAAATCCGCTGTTAGTCCGGAGGTAGAAAACACCAGAGAAATGTGAAAGATGTCACAGCAGTGAGAGGTCATTATTTGGTCACTTTGACTCAGACAGAGTGTTGACCCCAGAGAAATGCTTCACAGTTATGTTGGAGCGACCAGCAGGTGTTTACCTTCCTGCGGCCTGTCGTCATGGACGATCCATCCATGCTGCGTATTTGATGATGTGCAGTGGCAGTTCCCACGACAACAACAGAAACTGTCACTGTTACTATGAGGGGGGCAAATGGAAAAGACAATCCTATGACAAAGAATGGAGAAAAGAATGATAGAAGGAGAGAAAAACCACCTAAATTCCAGTCTGGTCTTCACATAAATATATTGAATTGCTTCAGACCTTTCATAATAGTGTACAAGCCAAGCTACTTTTATAGTGGTTTTATTATGTTTTTGGAACTTAGCAGTCATGGCTGCAATTTTTTATTTTTTTTTCCCCCACAGAAATAAAGAACATGCAGGTTTGAAACGACATTATAAGTGAGGACATACTGACCGAAGTTTCTTTTTTTTTTTTTTTTTTTTAGGGTGAACTATTCCTTTAAGTGCTGAGTTAAGTGCTTTGAAAGTTCTGGAACTGGCATTTCACAGTAGAAAAAAAGAGAAAAAACTAAGCAAAAGCTTATTTCTTCACCAAAATGAAGTGGCAGGTTCTCTGTCTGTGCACTCTGCCATCTAATGTGCTTTGTGAACAGAGATGTTATGGCATAGATCCTATATACTGACCAGTCCTGTCAAGCCCTTTAAACCACTGCATTTGTTAAAAGACCATTTCTTCTAGTCCTACCATTGATATTAGAAATGGTAGGCCAGACCAGGCTAAGCCTGTAAAGAAGTTTCAGATCTTGCTTTTGCTCCAAAATCTAGTTATCATTTATGTCAGTAGAGTGCCCTGTTAGCATGTTTCACAGCACAAAATCACAAACACAAATTTAATTAGATATTAAAAGGGTTATATCAATAATCAACATTTGTATTGAATGTAAGTGCAGTGTATTGTGGGATTGTCTCTGATTTTTTTTTCTGTCCTTTTCTAAGGTCAAAGGCTCAAAAACAAAATAGGCTATTTACACACTATAGATAGCAAAATAGCATATTACATAATTCTATTCAATAACAGTAGATGCATCGGAGCCCCTCTGACATTGCTGTACGAGTGCATTTTTAACAACAGAAAAGGAAACACTAATGGGTTGACAGCTTTCATGACACCCTACCATCAAAGGTGATGATAAAGTAACAATTAGCCCCGATACTAGCCGCCAGCTCCGTTTGAACCTTTGGGTGAAGATAAAAAGGCTTGAAAAAGCAACAGCAAAGGTAAACAAAGGAGAAATTACACAGGAGCAGAGCTTCTAATTGAGAGAGATTTCCTTTTGATGTAACTCCAGAGATCTGAGAGACACTGCTTGTGTACTAATTACAGAGCCATGGCAGCAAGCTAATTAGCGCCATGCTAATGATCCTTGTTTACGACTATCTGATGTCAAAATGCCATGGATGAAAATCTAAAAGAAAAGCTTGGGTGCGAAGACTTGCCAAATGTGATAAAGACCTGTGAGACTAGGATCACGCATCTTTTTATCTATATTGTCAGATGCATAAACAATAATACATATGCATGTATTCTGTCAAGTATTCCCAGTGTAGGCTATTTTCTTATGGGAATCCATTCAGTAATGGATAATAATTATTAAAAAATAATGTGTTTATATATAAATACAGGGTCACATGCATACATTTTAGCCATTTAACTGACCATTTACTTAAAAACATATGAATGTCTTAGCATCAAACATAAAACAAATCAACAAATCACATGGAATTTAACTTTTAAGGAAAAACACTACATATAGATATAACTATATAGATGGATCAATGACGGGTCATTTTTTTGTCCAAAGGCCTTAATAATAATAATAATAAAAACAAAGATATGACATCCAAAGTATGTAAGGTAGTACAACTAGAGCTCTTTTATTGAATCCAAAAGGTTTTAATTATATTTTGCTACAAATAAAGGTATTTTAAAGATTTTGATTTGTCAAAAGATCATTCGGTTTAACCGTCCAAAGGCCAATACGGCCACTTCATTTGTGATTAAAACATCTTAACATATAATAAATGTATATATTTTTAATTCTGGCATGATTTTATAACATCATATATCAACATAGTGCAAAACGGTATTAAAATTATATGTAGAAGTCGTTGCTTTGTTATGAGAAAGAATGTCTGGAAAAATTAATTTCATTGATGTCATTCAGAGTAACCAATATAAAGGGACCATTTTGGATCAAGTCATGCAGTCAATATCATGTGACAGGATGTGACATCATTCAGACACCTGGTCATGAAGCAAAGTAACTAACTCTCTTTTAACTATTTGAAAAATTCATGTTTTCACTTGCTCATACGCATGTCCCGAAACATCAGGTCATTCGGTACAACATGGAAAATGTTATAACATTTTAAAAACTTGTACTAAATATAAAATGTTTGATTGTCCTTTCGCTAGCTAGCTAGATGTCAGTCTGTTAGCACTGTTTGAAAATATCGTCATTCGGTATAACCAAAAGTGTCATTCAGTAAAACCGAAATTTTGGTTAAACCGAATGACTTTTTTGATGACAAATTTTGTCCATCTTGTAAAAAATGACAAAAGCAGTGTAAATTGATAATAAAAACCACATAATCTCATTGTTAACACTTTATAAAACTTCAAAATGAATTATATCTCCATTATGTTTTTTTACACTTTTAAAAACCTTATTCGTCAATGACCCAGATATAATTACAAATAGATTTTTTTTTAAAAAAATGATGCAACTTCAAAAGCAAAAAGTGCAATAACTTGTCTGCCATTTCAAACCTCATCACCTGAAAACTTTATCCATTCAGATTGTGTTTATAACAAAGTTTATTAATTTGAGTCACAACTATAAAAGTCCAAAGATGAAGAAGAGTCAAAAGGTTCCAATACGAGGGTATTTAATAATAAAACAAACTCAGATAATCTACAAGACGTAACAGAGTGTATGTAACACAAACCGTGACACACTTCAACTTCTTTCCATTTTCCTCTCGATATTCATCTTAACATCATGGACATGGACCAGTTTTATAAACATTTGCAAGGACATGCCATAGAATATCTTAAACATTAAGGACAAATGCTGCACAGCTAAATCGTTATTAAAATGAATGACAGAAACATGAAAATATTAGAATGTGCTTTGCTCCTGTCAATGCAATATGGAGAGGAAGAACAGAGAGCGGAAAAAAACAATGAAGAAACTAAGTCGATTTGGCTACAATACAATAGTGATGCCCTACGGAGCTTCTCAGAGCCAAATTGCATTCCTGACACATTCTTTTATATTAGATTATCAGCCATTTAAACTGGATGTCTGGGGTCTCAAAAGACTTCAATCTCTCCAGGGTATGAGCCTCCACTCAAAACCCATCAGAATGTGGAGCAGTGCTTCCTCTGGGGGAATTTTTTGACATGAAAATAGCTTCGAGGTCTTTTAGAATTTCTCAAAAACCACAACCTGAAGTGTTAGCTTGTTGTTTTGAAATCAGCTCTCAAACATTTATTTTCTTCTATAGTCTCATCCACTGTCATTCATTTTAAGCTACCAGACTCTTAAGGTACCCACGCAGTTTACCACCTTGTAATTCCACAGTAATCCCTCTTTTTCACCACTCCAATGAACAATGGGATGGATTTAGGTCTAAATGCACAGGAGATTGAGTAGAGCATGAAAAGGAGGAGTGAGTTGAGAGGAACAAAATGCATGGAGAAAAAGCTTCTTTTCCCATGAGGGATGAACTGAGCCGGACATCAATAACAATGGCAGAAACATCCCACGGATCTCACCGAGATGTTTATCGCCCCTTCCCTCCTTCTTCCTATGGGGGATACAAAGTGAATGAGTAAAGGAAGAAAAAGGATGAGTGTTGTACGCCTACAGCCTTGACACTATCACATGGTAGGTGAGCTAGGTTGAAGTGAGGTTAAACATGTGAAGTAAAGAACTACTAAAGACTCCACTGGCATCCATTCATATAATAATAATATGATATAACAGTATCATATATCAACAGTTGAGTTACCTCAAGACATTATGAATCACATTCTCTTTGTGAGGAACGATAGTCAAAAATCTTGGATGCATCTGTGAAACGATTTGACTTTGAGCTAAAAATACATGCGTTGTAGTGCAAGATATTTGCTCTCGTTTTTTATGTAACCATGACACCTTGTAAGAATGTGGTGCTTCTTAAGAACATAAGAATTTATGATAGTTAAAAAAGAATGCAATAATATTTCTTTGAGGCTGACAGAAATGACAGATGATGGTGGTAAAAATAAGAATGAGGAGGAAAAATGCGGGCTCCCATTGGGTGAGGGAACACATTATAAAATAATCGAATGATTACGGTGAATAATGACGAAGCTGATGGGACGATATGAAAACCATTTTTGGGGTCTATATTTGGGTCGGAAAAATTCTGAAATCTCATGGAGACATTAGAGCAATGTTATAGAGCTAAACAGTGCTTGAATGATTTTGTGATCAAACTTTCTTTTTAACTTTTGCTTATTAAAAATTCAAAAGACTATGTTGGTGGTTCATTGGCCAAGAATCAATACTAATTTTAAAACACCTTGTTTAAAGTGCTATCTATCACTTCTGTAAGTGCTCATTAGTTCTGCAGCAATTAGCATGTTCAAGCAATTACAACAGTCCCATAAATCTCCATGGTAACTGCTTTGACATTTATCAACACAAAGCTGATTATAATGTCATTTATGATCTTGCAAGTCTAAGACTTTCACCACATCAGCTGGGAAATGTTTGTTCTGTCACCATATTTCAAATGTCTTATTTGTCTTGTGTAACAATATATTTGTAAACCTGTTGCTTCTAACTATAATATTAGGTACTACAATACACACTGTGCAACAATATACATTTCTATGATAGGGAGCTGCTTTGGGAAGTGCAGGCATAATTTACTGTATATAAGAAACATATCTGTCATTAATCAATACGATCTGTTCTTAAAGGGTTAGTTCACCCAAAAAAGTAATTTCTGTCATTATGTACTCACCCTTATGCCGTTCCAAACACATAAGACCTTTGCTCATATTCAGAACACAAATTAAGATATTTTTTGATGAAATCTGAGGTTTTTTTTTTTTTATCTTCCACAGAAAGCAATGAAATTACCACATTCAAGGTCCAGAAAAGTAGTAATGACATTGTTAAAAAAGTCAACGTGACTACAGTGGTTCAACCTTAAAGGATTAGTTAACTTTAAGATGAAAATTACCCCAAGCTTTACTCACCCTCAAGCCATCCTTGGTGTATATGACTTTCTTCTTTCTGATGAACAAAATCGGAGTTATATTAATAAATATCCTGACGCATCCAAGCTATTATAATGACAATGAACGGGAAACAACGAGTTTGAAGCTCAAGAAAGTGCATCCATCCATCATACTCCACACGGCTCCAGGGGGTTAAAGGATTAGTTCACTTTCAAATGAAAATTATCCCAAGCTTTACTCACCCTCAAGCCATCCTAGGTGTGTATGACTTTCTTTTTTCTGACAAAGACAGTCGGAGAAATATTAATAAATATCCTGACGCATCCGAGTTTTATAATGGCAGTATGCGTTACCAAACGAGTATGAGCTGAAGAAAGTGTCTCCATCCACATCCATCCATCCATCATAAACATACTCCACATGGCTCCGGAGAGTTAATAAAGGCCTTCTGAAGCGAAGCAATGCGTTTGTGTAAAAAAAAAAAAAAATCCATATTTAATAAGTTATGAAGTAAAATATGTAGCTTCCGCCAGACTGCCTTCCGTATTCAAATTACAGAAAAAAACGGAACTGGTGTCGCGTCAGTTCTCGTAAGTTGAATAGGGAAGGCGTAGGACGTACAGCGTAAGCTTTTTGAAGAATACGGAAGGCGGTCTGGTGGAAGCTAGATACTTTACTTCATAATTTGTTAAATATGGATATATTTTTATTTTTTACATAAACGCATCGCTTCGCTTCAGAAAGCCTCCGGAGCCGTATGGAGTATGCTTATGATGGATGGATGTGGATGGAGGCACTTTCTTTAGCTCATACTCGTTTGGTAACGCGTACTGCCATTATAAGGCTTGGATGTGTCAGGATATTTATTAATATATCTTGGGGTAATTTTCATTTGAAAGTGAACTAATCCTTTACTAAAGGCCTTCTGATGCGTTTGTGTTAGAAAAAATATCCATATTTAAAGTGAACTAATCCATTAATGTTATGAAGCAACGAGAATACTTTTTGTGTACAAAAACGAAACAAAAAATAACAAGTTTAATAATATAATATAATATAATATAATATAAATGTTCTATTGTTGTGTGTGATTTCATCTCAGCTGGTTTGGTTAAGGCATCTTTACTGAATAATTTTTTGAAATTCTTATGGAGACAATTTTCGGTAACACTATATTTTAGGGTCTTTTTACTAGTTGCTTAATAGCATGCATATTAATAGAATATTGGCTATTTATTAGTACTTATTAAGCACATATTAATGCCTTATTCAACATTCTTAATCCTACACAATACCTAAACACAACAACTACCTTACTAACTATTAATAAGCATTAAATTAGGAGTTTATTGAGGGAAAAGTCATAGTTAATAGTTTATATGTGTTCCCTATACTGAAGTGTTACCCAATTTTCATTTTTAGGTCAACTGTTCCTTTAAGCTATTTTCCTCTTACTATCTGATATTGGCCTTCATATTCTTTATGAACAACATTTGATCAGATCTTCCTCAGACCTTTGTATGAGGTTATTAGTTATCGGACTACAGGAGATGCCATCAGGAAATTTAATTGCACCGTTGCTGCTGTGTTGGTCCGAACAGTTGAATGTGAATTATGTTTGTCAGATCCAAGTGCCTGAGTATAAACTGACATAACATTGCATCCCGCCACCACACCCTAAAACACAGTACTCAATACTCTTACAATACTCAATAGTTAGATGCTCAATGAGTGGACCTGGAATGAAAGATAAAGCCATCTGACAAATCTCTTACAGTCTGCATGTATTGATGTGATGCCGCAATCTTCCACCCATCCTTGTGATTTTGACCTTGAAAGTTTTCTGGCATCTAAAACCAAATGTCAAGGGAAAAAAGGCCTGCCAAGATCTGAATTAATATATCTTGAACAACAAATCCATTGCTCAGAAAAAGACCACGCTCCCTCGATACACGCAATTCAATTATGAGAGGACAGAACGCATTAATAAGATCCAAGGATCGTTGAGGAAGAGGGTGAAAAATGGAAAGGCAAATCATGTCATCACATCTGCCAGCTTGAATCTTTCTCCGTGGCCTTCTCACATAGCCTGTTAAATTTTATGGCCGTTGTTTCATGGTCGTTGGCCACCCAACATGACTATACGCTATAACTATGCCAAATAGGCAACGGGTCACATAATTCATTTTCAGTTTAATACGGCAACCCGCAACGAGGGCCAAAACACTTACGCGGGCAAAACGTCAACATGCTAATCGTCACGAAACCTGAAGTTGTCTGAAGCGAAGACTTCAAAAGTCCTCAAAGTCTTTGGGGACATCGAGCAGCGCGCCTCGCACAGGTATTACGGCCAAGACAGATAAAAAGCTTTTGAGGATTAGGCGGTCTAATTTGGCATTGTCCTTGTAGTTAGTCCAAAAGCCAATAATATGTCAGCACTCTGGTGTGAGCTGGAAGTCTAATGGGATGGAGGACGGAGCTCTTTTGAGTTTTCTCAGCCCGCGTACAGACATATGTGGGACATGGCAAACATCATACTGTGACACGGGACAGTCATCCCTGTCCTCGGGACAAACATAGCTTCATTTATCATCCATACCCAGCGTAGTGGCAGACGGCCCTTAGCGAACTCAATAAAATGAAATACTGGTGATCCACGTCGCATGCAGTGTGTGTTAGGAGTGGGAACACGAGTAGCTGGGAGATCTTCTACAACCTTGACATCTTCAAGACCCGATTTTCACAGTTTAAAGATATTAGGGGGGAAAACAACAACAAAAACAAGCATGAAAGATGAAGCTTCTGGGAACTTGAACAACCTATTTGGTGATCCTAGGGCAAGAACGCTGCAAAACTAAAGGTGGTTTCCTTGTGCACACCGTTTGTACAAAACCGTGTCTTTCAATACACTGTAAACTACAATATAATTTTCTTCCCCAACTGTATTTACAATCCTGAAGCTTGTTCTCATACACAAAAACTTGAGAGCCCTGACAATGTTAACAAACCATATAGAGGAAGGGCCTGTAGCCAGAAAAAAGGTGAAAAACAGACTGAAAATAGGAATGAGACAGAGGTTGGGAAACAGTTTTATACTGTTTTATACAGTTACATATATTTTGGTAACACTTTACAACATGAGGTGTCGAACAAACAGTGAATAATATTATTACAGCATTTAAGCAATTTCATACAAGCAGTACAATTGTGAGTGTGATGTTGCTTTTAAGCAGTTCAATAAACAAAAAGTTGTTTTGTTCTTAAATGAATCAGTGCTTTTTTTTTAACAAATTGGCTGAGTAAATGATGGAATGACTCACTCATTAAGTGAGTTTTTTTAATGAATTGGTTGTTATATTGAATACCCTACAGTTGACTCAGTGATTCAATGACTCACTTAAAGTTTGTTACTTGTTTCATTACTGAAAGATTCAGTGTTTTTGAAAGAACTGGTTGAATGAATGATTCAATGACTGACTTATAAAAGCAGTCACTTGTTTAGGTCCTGAATGAATGTGTTTTTGAACATATCAGTTGAATGAATGATTCAGTGACTCATTTATAAAGACAGTAAATGAGTACGTTTACATGCACGTTCTTAAGCCGATTATTCTCAATAAGCCGACAACAATAGATAAATGCTGTAAAAATGTTTGTTTATTGTTAATTCATGACGTACAATAAATGAATTAAATCTTACTGTAAAGTGTTACCATTTATTTTTGCTATCAAATCAATGAGATCAGACAACTTGGGATGATTGAACTACACCCACCTCTTTTGTATTGGACAGTATATAATGCAGTTCTTGTATTCCATCAAAACAACTAATAACTCTGGTAAAGTAGCAAAGATAAATTACACAATGAAAGGCTGTGAACTGTGGTGTATCAAAATGTAAATCAAAAGCAATGAGCTTCAGTCTTAGTATTAGTGTGTGCTTTAGAGGGGGAAAGACAAGGAAATGTAAGATTTTCTACAACTTTGACACCCTTAAGACTTGATTCTCAGTGAAACAAATAAGATAGAATCAATTTTATTTCTTCAAGTACACACATGGTTGAATGAAAATAAAAAGTGTCTTGACGTGCCTTCAGCACGCCAGGCTGGAATGCAACTTATTTTCAGTATAATGAATCACCTGATTGGTGGCTGTAATCTGACTTTGACCAAGCACCGGGAACAAAGCTCTCAAGGATCCTTATGAGTCTTGATATATATATATATAATGACACTGCAGTACCATCTATCACAGCCTTATACTAACTAGATCCCTTAAGCAGCATTTTCTGGAGAGCGCCATGTCATGAAATGACTTACGCCATAACCCATACATGATCTACTAAATCATTCCACCATCCATGACCAGTAGCAGAACCACATTACATGAACCATTTCCTGCATCCTGGCTCAATGGCGGCCCATCACATAGTGCAATTAGAGCCATGTTCAGCCCACATGCATTAGCACTTTTGCCCGGGCATATCCTTGATGTCTTCCCACTAAAAGACGTGTCGACTGGATCATAAAGGAGACCCCGTGAAAGTGACATGATTTGGTATGTGGCCATTGACACAAGGTTCCATCCCATAATTCACCAGCAGATTGATGCATGCAAGATTGCATGTGTGACCCAGGCCTATTGTGCATTTGGAGACACGAGGACAGAACGTGGCAGTCGTCATTAATCAGGACATCCCAGCAGATTAACAGCAATAAGCATTCATCTTCTTAACCTCTTAAAGCAATATTGCAAAAGCCCCGGGATTACAAAACCGCATGCATGTAATTATTGTTCTGAGATAACCGGAGACGTGCCTTCAAAAGCCCCCCCAATTAGAGCAGATATACTGCCTGTCAGACATCCGTTTGTGTTTATCGTACTCATTATGTGGGATTGTGAGGTGAAAGGAATTCCAGAAAAAAAATCAGGTTAAAAGGAGGATTATTTGAATGAATTAGGCTGTAAATTAATGACGCTTCAAAACATTTGTTCAAGCTAATCACAATGAAGGTCTTTGATGCTTTTTCATTAATTGCAAACCTCAATTTAACCCTCCATGCAATTTAAATGCTTCATAAATGTCTTTATAGTGTGTTTATCACAGAGTGAGAATCTTAAAATGCTCATTGCTGACACAT
This sequence comes from Ctenopharyngodon idella, assembly GCF_019924925.1. Taxonomy (NCBI): domain Eukaryota; kingdom Metazoa; phylum Chordata; class Actinopteri; order Cypriniformes; family Xenocyprididae; genus Ctenopharyngodon; species Ctenopharyngodon idella. The sequence goes on from NC_067231.1 coordinate 25,551,888, forward strand.
ATTTGCCAAATTAGATATGCAGAAACATTCAATGAGGCCATACAAGTGCTAATAATAGCCATAAATATCACAGACATGTATTTTGAAGGTTGTGTATTGATGGTGGCAATCATATTTTAAGATTGTAAGGCAGTTTCCCCAGTTTGTCTCTGAAATATTAAAATTTGCTGTTAAAAACGTCTTTAGCACTAAAAGCACAACTTTCTTTGGAACATAATTTGCATATTGGGCCACTAATGATGATCACAGCCCAATTATTACTTTGCAAACATATGCATTCTCAAATTCCCTTTTCACACACACTCTAACATGCATTCTTAACAGCCCATTTACACTCTTTGAGATGATAATATATTAATATAAAGTATAATAGTGACATTTCAGTCATTGTTTACTCACACTGATGCAATTCCAAATCTGTATGGTCACATGAACTGTCCTTGAATGGAAAAGAGCTAGGTAAAGATTCTTTCTCTCTATGTGTTCTGTGAAAAAAAATAACAGTATACTGGTTAGGGATGACAGTAGGGTGAATACAAAAATGACAGAAATTCATTTTAGGTGAATTATTCAATTAAAAACAAGGATAAGTGTTATGACAGCGGGAATGCTGCCCTTCTTTGCTGCATATTTGATTCACATTCATGTTTGAAGGAAACGGCTTATCTTGGTGGGGGGTGAGTAGGGAAAAAAAGAGAAAAAAGCCAAACACAGTGGTTTATTTTGAGACTTAAATCTACACAATGTGCCAGTGGTGACTAGTCCGACCAGATATGGCTGGTGTGGGATCTCAGCAAGTGATTAGTCCTATATATATCAGAAAAACAATAAATAAATAAATAATTAAGACAAATCCATCATTCACTCACTCACAGAGCAGAAACAGAAGAATATCCTTCTTTTAATTCTCCAAACAATCTTTAAATCGTAGAGTCTTACAAACTAAACTGTACTGGAGGTGTAGATGATTCATGTTGGGTCAGTTTGACAATATAGGTTAGTTGTCGGTCTGACAAAGAAATGATGGAATTTGTGTGAATATGTCACAAATCAAAAACTGGCCAGTGTGTAGCTTTAATAGAGCTCTAGACACAGTGTCATAAGGGAAACATTTTTATCCTCAAACACCAAAACATCAACCTCAGTTTGAATTCAGCATAAAACATAAAAAAAAATTACATAAATCGAGAGAGAAATGGCTTTTGACATTATTGACGAAATGGTGCTGCATTTTTGATCCCACTTTATATTAGGTGGCCGTAACTACTATGTACTAACATTTAGATGATACATTTGATACAATACATTTATTGTGTACACACTTATATTGTACTTATATATATATATATTTAAAAAAAAAAAAACTGCATGTAATTACATCTGAAGCCACCACTGTACATTATGATACTCCTACATCCTGCGTCACACATTGCATCACGGGTTACTCATTTGCCGCAAGTCGACTTGCGCAGTGTGTGTACGGTCGTCCGCCGAAAGCTAGTTATTTGAATTTATAAATTTTTAAATATGGATATTTTTCTTAAAAAAGGCCATCGCTTTCCTTCAGAAGGCCTTTATTAACCCCCTGGATCCGTATGGATTACTTTTATTATGGATGGATGCATTTTATTTTTGCTTCAAAATGTGGCCCCCCATTCACAACCATTATAAAGCTTCAAGAAGCAAGGATATTTTTAAATATATTTCCGATTGTGTTCGTCTGAAAGAAAATAGTCATATACACCTAGGATGGCTTGAGGGTGAGTAAATCATGGGATAATGTATCCCTTTAACTATCCCTTTAAGCACAGTGTGAAATGCCCTTAAGAGGTTTGACTAACTTGTTAATGTGTTTTCATCTGAGCCACTGGTTCAGTCTGTGTGAATTTTAAAATATATGGTACACCACAGTTTTTCAGCGGGAGTTCACCTGCTGTGTCTTACAGTATTTCTAACAGATGGTCCTCAGGATCTCCTCATTTACATATCACACATCATATTTCGAAAACAGAGCCAAAAAGATGGAATCTGGGTGTAATTAACTTCATTTGATTCATGGATGTTGACTAACATCACAACATGCTCAAATCTGCCACAAATCATTCTGAAAAAGCAGGATTCATTCTACTCTTTGAGTTTTACCGTGCAGTTTAGTCGTAAAGCAATTGTGAAATTGTTAAAAAGACTGGTTATGTTTTCCCTACTCTAGTTCTGACTCATGCAAAAGACAAATTGTAAAAGCCCAGAAAGTGCTTGTTTTGCACAGTCATGCCTGTAAGCATTTGCATTCCATTAACCTTATTACCCAAAAATCCCTCTGCGTATGACATTTCATTTCAGCTGACTGAAATTGCATTCTAAATGATGCCTGGCACAAAAGTTCTCACCCGTTTCTTGTTGACAGGTTTCCAGGGCATTCTCTGTCAATGACATGTGTTCTAGCTTCCCTGCTTTTGCATTTGACAGATACATTTCTTTAAGACCAATTAACTGTGTGTGTTTATTTGTTGGGTGCAGTGAAAGATAATATGTTCCTCGCCTTGAACGCAATTAAATGGCTCAACCAATTCAGTAGAATAAATTGCATTTAGCAGTACAAGGTGTTTACAGAAACAGGCTCTTCATAAATTCCCCATTTGTTTTCAACCTCACCAGAAAATGTATTATTACAGTGCCCCATAAAGAAGGTGATAATGGCCGACTATGAAGGTGCGATTTCATGCTAACTAATGAAGAGATGAATTGACAATTGGATGGGAGTATCTCAGACTCAAGGCCTGTGGGAAATCATAGCCAGTTACAATAAAACAATTTGAGGACAAATAGACAATAATTTAGAGATGAAAGCACTCAATTTATGGCCTCAAACCATGATGACCGTAGCAATGTATTAATAAAAGCTTTTACTTGTGTTTTGGCAGGTTTAACTACAGACCTACATGGAACAAATATCCTGAAACACCCTGATGTAAGTTATTTTGTTTGACCAGGACATTTTTTTTTTTTACATTCATCTTAACAGTCCACATGATTTCAATAGTACAGGGCAACAAGGCTAAAGGCCTCTGGGGTAAAAGGTCCTTTTGATTTTTTAACTAACTAACCAACACCAACTCAGTCAGTCAGTCAGTCAATCAATCAATCAGCAGTGACAAAAGGTTGATTTTGAGAGAGCCCAGCCTTTTAATACAATAATAATAATAATACAAGAATAACACAAGAAACATGAAACTTGTGCAGAGTAGAAAATCTGTTGCTCAATTCTACAGCTTATTGTCGTTATACAACAACATTTGCCACAATTAACCAAAATCAGGTATTTCAGAGAGCCTAATAAGCTTTGAAGACCAAATAATTCCATTCTTAATGTTTCAATAACCAAGTGAAAGGACAAAATTTGGGGTAAAAAGCCCCCTTGATGTTGGGACTAAAGGGACAACTCAATGAAATTCCCATTTTGGTCAAAAATTCCACCAAAAACAAAATGCCAAATACAAAATGGCATTGCAAAATACCTGTAAAGCCAGCTGATTGTTTTCCATAACTAACACTGTAGCTCTAAGTATGATATAACAAGAGTTCCTATTATATATTCAAGAGGTTATGAAATGCCTCAAGTGATTAAACAAATGGAGAAACATTTGCTAAAGCAACCAATTTAAATAATTTAAATAAGTACTTATCAATTTAAATAAGTACTTATCTCGCTATATCAAAAATATTGCATATGGTGACAAATTGTATCACTACTGCTCCCACATGACTTTTTTTTTTTTTTTTTTTTTTAAGTATATACAGGATCAAAAACAGACCTATTACATTTCACATATCTTTCCTCCAATAAATCAATAAAAAATATTTTTTAAAACGTATTTACTTTTTTCAAAATACAATTTAGGACCAGAAAAGGGGATCTTTAGCCCTGTTGTATCCTACACATTAAAGAGATTATTTTACTACCGCTGCTGTTATCAACAGACAACATTCTACCATCAGTAAATGAGCTATCGCTCTGTACAAAGATGAAAGAGCAAAAATAAACAGAAAAGAAAAAAAAAAAAAAGAAAAAAAAGCACTGACCACCAAAAATAAAGAATGTGAGGGGAGTGGGAGAGTCAGCCGGGGTTGATGAATTCCTGCTCTCTCTGTTGACATTGTGTTAGAGAGACGTCTTCCAATCTGCAACAGAGTTTATGGACATAATGGTATTTCTTAGCCTTCGGCCCTCTGGTCAGTGAAAAAAGTTTTCAGCCCCTAACCTCCATTTTCTCAGCTCAGTTACACACAGTCATCTGCAGAGGCTGATATTTTTCTTCCTCTAATCTGGTTCCAGACTAGCATACTGTATCATAGCTGATGTAATGTTCCTTCTGATAAGAGTGAACAAATTTCTTCAGGTGTGAAAATGTGAGAAGAATTCAGATCATGCTTTGTAATTTTTTTTTTTTTTTTTTTTTACAGTTTATGGTGATATCCTGTTTATCCTGTATGTACAATAGGAATAGTTCACCCAAGAATAAAATTTCTGACATAATTTACTAACCCTCATGTCGTTCCAAAATGTTGTTTGTTTCTGTGGAAAAACAATTTTTGAAGAAGCTTTAAGATTTTTTTATTTTTTTTTTCTTCATTCAACATTCTTAAAAATAATTTTTTCCAAAAAGAGGGCTTTCGCAGCGATGCCAAACAAGAACCATTTTTGGTTCCCCAAAGAACGTTTCAATGAACTGTTCTTAAAAAAAACATTTCTTTCAGTGTGAACAACATAAAGAACATTTTTTCCATTATAAAGAACCTTATGTGCATTGGAAAGTTTCTTCATGGAACTGTAGATGCCAAAAGAGAACCTTTATTTTTAACAGTGAAGGACAGTTCATAGTGACCACAACTAACAACTTCTGGTTTGATGTCATTGATGCCAAATAATCAAACACAGTGTGCAGTTTGAATATTTAAAAAGAAAATTGAGAGCTCTATGGTAAGATTTACAGTAAAAATCGTTCATCACACAAAGCTATTATACATATTCAGAAGACTCAAAATATGTGATATGAACTACAGTGCTTTTATGGTGCATTTATGGTGTTTTTTACCCTTTTTCAGAGCTGCATGGAAAACAGACGGATGTTTCCCCTCATAAATATTTGCATGGTTTAGAATAAGTGGTGCAAGACGTTTCATTTTTGGGTGACTTTTAAATATTCATATGGCAAAGTGTTGCACAAATCAACAATTGTTTGTTAAATTAAATATCTTCATTTTCTAAAGGAAAACTGCAGAGTTTTGAATATAATAAACCTCATTCACATAAATCCTTAGATTATCAAAAACTAGATCCTGCTCCCATGAAAGTCAAAGTACACATTTCTTTTTATCTAGAAAATTACTCCAACAATTTGAAGAAGAAGAAAAAAAAAAGGATACGAGTTTAGTACAAGAAAGATATGAAAAGCAACCTAGAGAGCTGCTAAATGAGGCACAACTGAATTACACAATATAGTAGTAAACAACGGACCACCCTCGTTCCTGTCACTGACCGTCTGATGCATACTGCACACAAACATAGCAAGAACTTGCTTAAAACAGCAGTTCCAACATGACAGGCTTTATGTAGCTTCCGTGACTGAGACCACAGGTATTTCTAGTGTAAACAAGGTAACGGATTGATAAGATGAATTAGTTCTTCTGCGAATGAACTAATCACCGAATCTGCCAAGGTCACCAGATTAGTCTCATTAAACCATGGAAAGATACTCAAACGTTTTGTTTGAAGCACTTAGTAGCGAGCAAACCACCCATGAGCACTTTCTGAATTATGTCTGTGAAAAACAGTAGTCTATAAAATCTAATCACAAATTCTGTACAGAGAACTGTATTATGTGTATTCTATGAAGCTGTCTGCAGAGACTGCATGACTGCACCACATTTAAAAAAAAAAATAAAACCCCTTTATTATAAACCTCATTTCAAGTTGCCAATCGCAACGGTCAGGTGGTTTTTAGTCAGAAAAGGCTGCAATGAAGGCCAGGCTTTATATTTCAAGTAAAAAATCAAGCTAAATGAGGTATATATATATATATATATATATATGTATGTAAACAGTAAGGTACGAGAGACTATGCTGTATCGTGAATAAGTCACGGCTGAAGGGCGTTGCAACCCCTTCAGCCACGACTTATTCACGATACAGCACTAGCCTCGAGTACCTTATTGCTTTTATAAAACGGTTACCACACAATACAAAGCCTTCCTTCCGCCGGAAAAAATAGTCCCTGACCGAGAATAGCAACAGAAGTTACATTTTTGTCTTTATGATTGTGTCAGTCAGTAGCGAAGACTTTTACATTGAAAAGACTTAATTGTTTTGAAAAACGGAACAATACGTAACTGACAAATGCTTTGAGCTAACGCAGTTAGTCATGCGAAAACCCCTTAAATATTAAAAGGACAAAATGATACATCGGACATTTAAACAGATTTTTTATTATGAACAAAGGACTGACCTGAAGAAAAGTGCTAAATCTGAATGCAGGTAATAAATTCGCTCACTCGATCTTTTTCTCATAATACTCTTCTACATAATACAGTAAACATCAATGAACAATATCAATTGAGAACAAACAGTTTACATTGCTAAGAGTGGTTGCTAAGGGTGTAGTGTAGGTAGTGATACACAGAACTGTTGGGCGAAGCGGTCATAGCCGTGTTTTATTGTGAATAAATGACCAATCAGAATCAAGGACAGGAACTAACCGTTTTATAAATATTATATATATATATATATATATATATATATATATATATATATATATATATATATAGAGAGAGAGAGAGAGAGAGAGTGTGTGTGTGTGTGTGTGTGTGTGTGTGTGTGTGTGTGTGTGTGTGTGTGTGTGTGTGTGTGTGTGTACATTGAAGGTTTATTTTTTAGCATCCAGAATGCATCTGATGGCCATATCTGCCCATCTTTGTGTTAGTTGTTGACATTTCATTTCGTCAAACTGTTACATCAGCATTTTACATTTTTATTTTATTTGATTAACTACAAGAATTGGACACATTTTTCATAGAGCCGTCAGTAGAATGACAGCTGATGCTGGATACTCGCTGAGAGAGTGAAAAAGAGAGAAAGAAAGACGAATTTTGAGAGGATATGAGACCTGACAGTAGATATGCAGTTTCCTCCCCAACTCAAGCCTCAGGGAAGGGAGTCAAGCTAAGGTAAGGCTATTCTTAAATATGATGTGATTTTTCAAAGTGTCATTGCTTTGGCATCATGTATTGGTGATGCATTACTATAGCCAGGTTTTGCTCTATTTACTCACAATTCAGTGAGAAGACATCCCTCTCCACAAAAGCTTTAAGACTTTCTTCACTGTTTATTGCCAAAATCTTAACAAATATGGGAAAATCAGGCAGCTAACCATCTTAAAGGCTAACTTGTTCAAATAATACACAGACTTTCACAGCTGGAGAAGAACTCAGGTCTATATCAGCCATAACAAAAAGAAAAAAGCTGAAATGATGAAGTCATTAATTTTTAATGACATACTAACTTAATGGACAATCCACAGGCCAAATGGGCACTGTCTGCCTTGACTGGAGACACATCTTAAATAGTGCTTTACTGATGTAAGAACACATCAGACCAGAAATGAATACATTCATTTTTAATGGGCTCCTCTGTCTCTCTCCCTCAATTTCTCTCGATCTCTCTCACTTTTACACCATATTTGAATATTTATGCATCATTCATTGTCATTACGCTCCTGCTCTACTGGTTGGTCGGTCAGACAGGGCCGGAGGGGCCATGGGCAAAAGCAGTGAGGGGTCTGCAGGGTGGGCCACCAGCTGCCTGTAAGCCACCTCTGCTCCCTCAAGAAATGCTGTTCCCGACACAAACCCGGTCCCCGTCCCTGGGTTTCTCCACAGCAGGTGCCCAGAGTGTTGCAGGATAATTGAGGTAACCCTGCAAGGCTAATGGAAGCAAACTAATGTTCTCCCTGTAAGCTTACATTAACATCATCATCATCATCATCGGGATAAAGCATGTTGGTTCTCTGTTTGTTGTCGTTAAGTGAAAAGCAAGGGGGGAGGGTTTCTTAAGAAGACACGTTCAGGCGGTATAAAATGATTTTGTGGATTTGAAATTGTTTAAGTTTGTGTAGCCTGGAAAACAAGGGTTATTTTAGTACATCGAGATCATTTGAATCAGTTATTTTTTTATATTTTCTGTTTTCATTTTAATTTTAGATAAAGTTTTAGTACTTTTGTTGTGTTTTTGTCCTTTTAATAGTTCTTTTAAAATATGTCTACATAGTTTTTATTCATTTTTATTTTATTTTTAATTATTTTAGTACATAAAGTTAAACTAAATAAAAATGAGAAATGTTGCCTTTGCAACTAGCTAAAATAAAATACATTTTTCAAGTAATGAAAACTGTTTTTATGGTTTTAGTTTCAGTTTCAGTTTTGCTTGAAACAAATGTATGCTCACTATTCATCACAAACTGTAAAGTGAGGGCCTGATAGTTGAAAAAAATGGACTTCCTTGATAAAAACCCGGAAATAAACACAGTTTTCTGATTTTGAAGATTTTAAAACAAAGAAAGGTTTTTAAGATTTTTTTTTTTTTTTTTTTTTTTGGTAAGATTCTGCACTGTTCAGGTAAAATGTATACAAATTTGTGACATTTTGTCATGTGAAATCTCATGTTTCTACATGTTTCCTCTTCGTGCTGAAGAACATAATCATCAGAATTTGTTCATGAAGCTCCAGTGGACACAAACTGAATATGAATACAGTATTTTATAAATATAAGTTGTCACTTAAATTGCTATAATATATCTAAAATGAAACAGACTATATTTAATTACAAAAAATGCTAAATAGCAGCAGGATCACTAGTGGATATTGAAGTTGTCCTATATGCGGCAGTGTCAATCATTGAACCTCACTGTTCTGATATCAAGGGGCGTCAACTTTGAACTTCATCAAAATAATTAGGCCCATTTATCAAGTTGAGAGATGGGTGGGATCAAGTGACAGTGCTGAGAAGGTGTACGGACTCCTGTGGAAGAGAAATACATGTCTCACTCTGCTATTGAAACATAGAAAGATAGCTGCACAGAATCACTTGACAGTAAAAAGAGGTTTTGCTTTGAATCAATCAGGATGTATCAATAATCAGAGGGGTCCAAAGGTCTGAAACCAATAAGGAAAACACTATTTTTTTTTTTTTTTTTTTTTTACATGATTTTCTAATTCAATGCAAAAGTTTTCATTACATAAAACATTAGTATAACAATGTGACAAGTTGCACTGAAAAATCAGAATACATTTCAAAATATCTTTCTTTTGCTTTAATGACAGCAGCACTGACAGTGCTGACATGAACAAAATCTGACGATCATGTTCTACAGCATATTTTGAGATGTTCCAAAGCACCTTGTGCTTCAAGGGAAGCAAAATGATGATCATCTGTAAAGGAGTTACATGGTCAATGTCGCAAATTTAATTGTTGACGATTGTTTCAAGAAATTGAAATCTTAAAGTCGTCATGAAATCAAAATTGACCCTGTTTACTTTGTAAGTGCATATTATTAGTCTTGTGGTGAACAATTAATTTGTGAAAGTTAATACACAGAAAAAAAATGTTTGTTGTGGTAATCTTTACTCAAAATCGGTCTGGAATGGCGTTCCTTCTCTGATGACGTCAGTTTGACGGCTTTGGATGAAAACGCTTAAACCACGCCTCTCCAACCGTTAGTCTGCTATGAGCGAGAGATGGAGAGGAGGAGCGCTAACTAACCCTCTATTCAATATTCTGTTTCACTTGGAAATACGTCACAACACTGGAGAAAAGTAGTTTGCAACTTCTAGTTCACGGGGACTTTAAAGTGTCGCTATTATGCTATTTTTAAGGTTCCTAGTTTTGTTTTGGAGATCTCCTACTATAGGTTTACTTCCATCCAAGGTCAAAAACAATTTAATTTTCTCATAATATAGTCTACAGTGCATTACAGCATCACCTCTTTTTCTCACAGTGTCTGAAACAGTTCGATGAAGGATTAGGTCTCGCTAAATCCCGCCTTTCCGAGAACTCTGCTCTGATTGATTGGATGGCACAGAGTGGATTTGCTTTTTGTTTTTGCAGAAAACGGCATTTTCTCTAAATGTCAACAACACAAGCCAAGTTCCTCCAAGCCTTGGCTACAACTATTGTTTGAGGGCAGGAAAAAATGTAGACGTTGTTCACGAGCAGCCAATGAAGACCATAGGCTGGCATTATGAAAATTTGTTACAAACCTACATAGGTTCATGCAGGAAGTAATAGTAGAATTACTGGCAACTCGTTTCAGGCAGTTCAGAATCGGTTCTTTCTTTTGGGAGACAATAACTCCATTTATCTTGCACATTGATTTTTGAAACTTTGCAGACCTTTTACATTCACATACAGCTATATTACACACTACATGAAATGTAATATCAGAAGAAGCATAATAGGGGCACTTTAAGTAAATAAAACTTCTTTATTTTATAGCATAACCCAATGTGGAACTCTAGTGCACTTCCAATGCGAATTTTCCAAATCCATAAATCCTGTTATGGTTTACTGTATATGATGTCATTCTGTTACACCCCAAAATTAAGATAGATTTGCAGCAATAAACCCTCGAGGGCAAATATCTGATGAATTTTCTGAAAACAACTATCATAACAGCCCATTGAATAAAAAAAAAAAAAAAAAAAAAAACCTTTTAAAACATCTTTTATTTATATCTCCAGTATCTAAATGGATCCTCTACGACTCTGGACCCCAACCTAATGACACACACAAACAGAAAACCACCGTTATCATACTGGCACAGCCCAATATGTATCATGGATTTATGGGACTGTATCTGTGCATGAGTGTTTGAGAGGGTTTATGTGTGTTCTTGAGGGTCTGGGGTACGACCAGACTCTCAGAGGAGCCATTTAGATATTGTGGATATAAATAAAAGATGTTTTAAAAGGGGCAGATGGCTAAATAGCCTTATAAAGGGTGATGAAAATTAAATGCACACATCTAATACACTTAGCAAATTGCATTATATTGACTGTCAGACTAGTGAAATCCCAAGAGACACAGAAAAGGCGGGATAGTACGCTTTTATTCCGGAGAAAGGAAACCGTCTCATTAGATAATCATTGAATCGAAAGAAGCCCCCCAGACAACGGAGTGCTCTAACACAACCAAACACACTCGCCCATACATCAGCACATCAAACACACACACACAAATCAGTCCAAATACTGTTCTCGTAATGTTTCCTCACCAGCATCCTTAAAGCCATTAAATGCTTCCTTCTATTTTCATACGTCTCGTCTCTCTCCCCAGACACACTCCCACAACCCAGAGTAAATGCAGTCACTTCCTCTAAAAGCCCACGTGTCCTTGATGGAAATCAAATCGACAGAGTGTATGTCAGCCTGTATGTTATGGCTCTTGTCGGTATTCTAATGGGTGACGGGGGACTTTTCCAAACACATACTGTGAAGCTAAAGTCTTATTAAAAGGAGAGTCTATGCATTTTGCATTCATATTTGACTATGATCTGACTGGACAACATATGGTCGATTTCCAAATTCATAAACATAAATTCTGTCATGGTTTACTGTATGTTCTCATTCTGTTACATCCAAAAATTAAGATAGATTTGGAGCAATAAACCCTCAGGGCAAGCATTTGATTAATTTACTGAGAACAACAGTGGTGTAAAGTATTTGAGTAAATGTAATTAGTTACTGTACTTTAGTATCTTTTTGAGTAACAAATACATTAGCAACTTTTACTCTCTGCTTAACTACATTTTTGATAAAGTATATATACTCTTTACTACAATACATTTGTGATGAGTAATGCAATTACTTGTTATGTTTTGCATGGCACCTACTTTTTCTGCAGCAGTTTATTTCTGCTACAAAATAAGTGATATCGCCATCTACAGGGCACTGAAGGTACTATATCTTGTGCGTTTTGCCCTTACTCAACCAAACTTGTCAACATGGCTACTTTACATGAATGTGAGTGCATTAGCAGGTAGTTGTAAATCGCAGGTGTTTCATATATGAGATGAGGACATGCAGCCGGTGATGAGGCCGAAACCAGCATGTCCAGTGCAAGTAGACTTTGACTATTTAATTTTACTTAACATTATTGTTTTTGGCCGTTATATTGAAGAGACCCTATTGAAGGATATTGGTTTACTTTATGCCCTTTTTGAGCTTAACTGAGACTTGAGTGTTTGTAGATGTTTAAGAGGCTGTTGTGTCCATTTTGATTTATTGCAATATTGTGGTGTTCAATTTTATTTGAATTTTAGAAAATAAACATGTGATTTCTCTCCTCACAAATCAAATGTTTCTTGTTTTTCACTGGCATGTCTCTTAAGTGTTGAGGACTAGTATCTTTGATCCTACATTATCCTACATACTTGTAAAATACTTGAGTACTGTTAAAATCAGATACTCTAAAACTTTTACTCAAGTCGTATTGGAATTGGTGGAATTGGTCACTGTAAGGTATCTTTACTTTTACTCAAGTTTGGCTTTCAGGTACTCTTTACACCTCTGTGAGTGACAGAGGATTCTACTTTATAAACAGTTCCAACAACATACAAAGCGTGACACTGATAATCTCAGGTGCTGATTTAATGTTAAAAGAATTTAATGAGAGTTTGAATATGATTTTGCATGACCTTTACAGCCATACTGAAAGCGACAATGGATAATTCTCCTCAGATCTTGAAAATAAATTAAAGAATACGAGAATGTTCAAACTGTGAAGTCAGTGTGTATTCTATAACAAAGATTGTTTCAGTCACTAAGTATTTATTTTTAATAATGTTAAAATTGTTAATTTTATTATGTACTTATCAATCCATACTTATCCACATCCATACTTGGGTCATTGACGAATAAGGTTTTTAAAAGTGTAAAAAAAAAAAAAAAAAAAAACCATAATGGAGATTATAATTAATTTTGAAGTTTTTGTGAAGTGTTAACAATGAGATTATGTGGTTTTTATAATCAGTTAACACTGCTTTTGTCATTTTTTACCAGAGGTGTAAAGAGTATCTGAAAACCATACTTGAGTAAAAGTACTGATACCTTACATCGAAAATGACGAAAGTGACCAATTCTAATACGACTTGAGTAAAGGTCTTAAAGTATCTGATTTTAACAGTACTTAAGTATTTTACTCATGCTGAATGTAGGCTCAGAGATGCACTAGTCCTATGAGACATACCAGTGAAAATAAGAAACAATTGATTTGTAAGATGAGAAATCAAGTTTATTTTCTAAAATCAAAATAAAACTGAATACCTCAATGTTGCAATAAATCAAGGTCGACACAACAACCTTTTAAACGTCTACAAACTCTCAAGTCTCATTTGAGCTCAAGTGCACAGAAAGGAAACCAATATCCTTCAAAACGATCTTGTCAATATAGCGGATAAATAAAACAATGTTAAATAAAATTAAATAGTCAAAGTCTACTGTATGTGCTGGTTTGAGCCTCATCACCTGCTGCAGTCATTTCCTCATCTAATAAATAAAACATCTGCGATCAGCAACTACCTGCTAATGCACTCACATTCACGTAAAGTATCCTTGTTGACAAGTTTTGGGTGAGTAAAGGCAAAATACACAAGATAAAGTACCTTCAGTGCCCTTAGATGGCGATATCGCTTCTTTATAGCAGAAATAAACTGCTGCAGAAAAAGTTAGCTGCCATGAAAAATGTAATTTGTAATTGCATTACTCATCACAAATGTAGTGGAGTAAAAAGTAAATTTACTTGCTCAAAAATGTAGTCAAGTAGAGAGTAAAAGTTGCCAATATCTTTGATACTCAGTACAACTACAAAGTAGCCAAAAAGATACTTAAGTACAGTAACTAATTACATTTACTCAAGTACTTTGCACCTGTTTTTTACAAGATGGACAAAATTTGTCACCAAAAAAGTCATTCGGTTTAACCAAACTTTCGGTGTTACCAAATGACACTTTTGGTTCGTTTTGGTTTAAAAAAGGCTAACAGGCTAATATCTAGCTAGCTAGCAAAATCAAACATTTTATATTTAGTGCAAGTTTTTAAACTATTCCAACATTTTCCATGTTTTATAGTGGTTGTACCGAATTACCTGATGTTTCGGGACATGCATATGAGCAAGTGAAAACATGAATTTTTCAAATAGTTAAGAGAGAGTTAATTACTTTGCTTTATGACCATGTGGTCCTTTGCAGGTATCTGAATGATGTCACACCGTCACATGATATTTCAGCATCTTTGCACTGGAAAGCTTGTAATGATGACCTTAAATTCTACTTAATAATAAACAAGCCATGCAGATTTGGGAAACGGACGCTACTCCATCATAAAATACTGCATGCTTAAGATGATCTTAATAGCATGATTTGCAACATTACTAGGAAACCCAGGCCTCATTATTCTCTTTGCCAAAACCTCTCTCTCTGTGTCACTTCTACGCAATCTGCAAACCTTCACTATCACTTCTCTCTAACAAGGTCATTTGGGAGACAATTTTGCAACTTCCTCTTCAAACAGCATGTGAGGAGCAGAAAATTTGGGATTCATGTAAATGAATGGTAGGGAAGCTCTCAAGAGCATCCCTTATCTCTCCCTCACTGAGAAACAAAGATACGTCATTTCCCCACACACAATCCAGAGACGAATAAAAGAGCAAGCGAATGGCACAAACAGATTTTCAAGTGCAAAAGAGGGTGTTTTTACATTTGAAAGGTATAATTAAACAAACACTGGCCTAGTGATGTTGATGCTTTGGCTTTTGGGGTCAATATGGAGCTCTGAATTTTTTGATTAAATAATTAAACAAGGCATAATCTGCACTTGGCTCAAACTAGAGAACAAAAGACCAGCTTGTTCTTTGCACCATAGAACCTTAAGAAACAAAGAAAAATTTTAGACATTTCATCCCTTCTTTTTTCCCCACCAAATCAATCAGTTATTTTTCTTCCAATGGAGCTGCATTATTCATTTATAAGTCACATGAATAATTAATGCCCTTCTTGTATTGTGTTTCCAGTGCTGTTTAAGGTTAAAAATAAAAGTGTGCAGACTGCATATTTACAGGTGTACGATGCATCGGCCACATACAGTGTAACATCCATAATGGTATAGAAGCGTTAACCTTGGCTTCACACAACAAGGAGAGAGTTTTGTGATAGGAATACTAAACAAGCACGAAGACAACTTCAACACAGCGGGACATCAACACACCCCATAACCTCCCACTACTCGCTGTATTTCCTTTAAAAAAAAAATAGAAAAGAAAGAATAAATAAAAAAATAAAAAAAACCTTGAGAGCAAAGAAGTGTCCGTTTTTCTTCACTGATGTTATCTTACTGTGCCATTCTTAAACACTCTTAAATTATTAATGTAACTGTGGTCAACAGACACAAGCAAGACAGCTGTGGCATGATTTTCTTTATTAAAAAAAAAAAAAAATATGCACAAAAACTGAGTACTTTCTCATAAATTTGAGCTATTCTAACTTCCTTGTTTATGGCTTTAACTTAAACAAGAAACTTAATTCTTGCTTTTGGATAATAATAGAATGATAGAGAGAACGATATAGATAGATAGATAGATAGATAGATAGATAGATAGATAGAATGTTAGAACGTTAGATAGAACGATAGAACAATAGATAGATAGATAGATAGATAGATAGATAGATAGATAGAACGATAGAATGATAGAACGATAAAATGATAGATAGAACGATACAATGATACAACGATAGATAAAACAATAGAATGACAGATAGAACGATAGAATGATAGAACGATAGACAGACAGATAGATAGATAGATTAGATAGACAGATAGATATTAAAACTGAATCTCTTTGTATGTATCACATTTAGAGCCCTTAACAACAGGAGCCCCTCAAATATAATGATTTGGAAAGGCATAATGTCCTTTTGCCAATCTGTGATTGCACTGTTTTGATTAACTAGAAGGGTCTGGCACAAATAAAAAACAAACACTCTTAATTAGAAATTTAAATTAAATTAAATTAAAACTGAAGAGACAGCCGTGATTCATTATTTTTCTCTGAATACATTTGTAATCCCAGGGAGGAGCTGAAAACATGCATGTTTTTACCAAGAACGTGAAGCATTGTGATTTCAAGTTGTTTTTCCACCAAATAAAAGGAAAAAGCCAATGGCCATCTTTGTTTGCAAAAGAAATTATTATGCAGTGAATGGCATCTGTTCAAAACAGGGTGTTTGCATCTATCTAGTCAACCGTGGAGTCTTTTGGAGCCCAAATGGGCACCAGGCTGTCTGTCAGTAGCAGGTCCCTAAAGTAATGTGCTGAAGTACTTAACCTCTCTGTGGGGGGGGCCAGTGGGCAGACTGCACCTGAACACCGAATCTGTCACGCACAGGGGCCCCCATCAGGGA
The DNA here is from genome assembly GCF_019924925.1 of Ctenopharyngodon idella. Classification (NCBI taxonomy): domain Eukaryota; kingdom Metazoa; phylum Chordata; class Actinopteri; order Cypriniformes; family Xenocyprididae; genus Ctenopharyngodon; species Ctenopharyngodon idella. The sequence continues at coordinate 25,568,390 of NC_067231.1, forward strand.
CCGAACACAAAGGGCACGCGGCACGCAAGGGTGAACGCAATCAGTGCAGCACAGCACTTCCTCAGACACACATAGATGGATACACAGGCTCACACATGCATCGTGTTGGTTTTCTAATCGTGGAATCCAGTCATAAAAATGGAATTTATAATATATCGGAATATCATGGAATTTGGCAGATGATTTTAGATGAATAAATCAACAGTAGGGCTGTACACTTAAAATGTAACTTTGCCAATTTTCAACCTACTTTGTATTGTTACGGTGTTGGTAGTAGCCTATATGTAAATGAACAATGTTTAGGCTTACTCGTTCTCCATGTTACCTAGACTGAGAAATTCACGTTTATTTGTCAGCAAAGTCTTTTGACAGCTTCAGGGCTTTCGTGAAAACTGTAAGGGTAGGGTTCATGAAGTTATTGTAAGGGTAGGTTTATCACTGAAAAGCATATCACACTAGGTTCTAATGTTTAAACACCATTATTGTAAAAATGGAACACTGTAGCAACAGCTTTCTTACCTGTACGCGATAGTACGTACCATAGTTTTGCTTTGGGCGGAACTGACAGAACGGCAGTTTCTTTCGGTTTTCCACTCTCCGTTTGGCCTAAAACACTGTGTTTGTGGTCATCCAGTTTGAAATGTTAACTACAAACACAGAGGTTTTTCAGATTTTCCATTGCGGCGTTGTCTCCATATTTACGATTCTTTGCAGCCTTTAGCATACAACATGTTGGATCCTTCACTGGAAACCATAGTAACTTACGCTAAACATTTACTCTTTGAATTCTTGCATCCGGGAACAATACAAGTCGACAAAATGATGACTAAAAGTTTGAAGCCAATACGGAAGTTACTTAAGGCCCCGATATACTTCAAACAAAGTTCTTTTTCGCTCATTGTTTAGGAGTAAAACAAAGTTCAAAATGCGTGAGCAGCGATATACAGTAATCGATCAGCTGATGCCGCCCACACTGCTGAGAGGGATGGTTAGATGAGTATGTAAATACGTGCTGTACGCTTTCTTCTCAGTAATAAAATAAACATAAAAAAATATGAGAAAACTGCAAGCATTTTTATAGAAAGCATAAGAAAAGCGTCTGATCATAACAACATTGGTATGTTAGCACGAGCTCTGCAAATTAGCACTCCAGTCACGTCACGTTTATTTATATAGCACTTTATTCAATAGCTTAAAAGCAAGCAGCTTTACAGTAATCAAACATGAAAAACAGTGTCAGTGCCTCATTTCATCAGAAGCACAACTTCATTTTGTACTATAAAGCGGCTATCCAGTGTGTTCATGTTGTCATCCGCAGAGCTCTTACCTCAACAAACTCTACAGACAAAATGAGTCCGAGAACAGTTCCACGCGAATGGAGGCGGAGCCTCAGTGCACACCTCCTGTTACGTTATCGTCACGGACCAATGGTAATACGAAGGTGTTTTGCAGCTGGAGCAAACTTTTCCTGAAAGTTTCGAACTTCCAAAAAGAACACAAAACAAACTTCGTTTTGGCCTGATTTTGTTCGAAATGACGTCACATCAGTTCGTTCTTCGATTTCATTTGAAGTATATCGGGGCCTTTAAACTGCAATTCATCGACTGGCCGCTAGGGACAGGCTCCAAAAGAGAGCAGAATCTCATTGAATCCAATGTTAAAATGCCCAACTTTACAGCAGAAAAAAAACATGTTTACAGCCTGGTACAAATTGTGGTTTTGGTCTATATAGCTAATTTTGCCCTTGACAACTGTGATGGGGGTGAATTTTTTTCATAACTCATCTGTTTGAATTATATTAAGCCTTAAAGTTCTGCATAATTAAGCCCGCGGCCACTTGAGTGACAGGTGGATTGCCGCTGCTGTCACCACTAGCCGTTTGCCTGCTGCCGTCACGTCACCTCAGCTCCACCCACGTCCCGCCTCTTTGCCCATTTTCTGTTATTCGGGAGTGACGCGCTGCCAAGATGGCAACGGCCGGCTTTAGATTTCAAAAATGCTCTTCAGAAACCTACGGGTGACGTCACGGACACTACATCCATATTTTTTTTTTTACAGTCTATGATTCATAGCAGACTGGTGGGAGTGGCCTTGGACGGCAACATGCCCAGTGCATTATGGGAAGTTTTCCTACCTATGTGGCAAAATGGAAAACCACAACCTTTTTTTCTCCTGTTTTCTCTAATCAGATAGCACCAATTGAAAAAAAAAAAAGGAAAACTATTTGGCCTTAAAATAAAATGATTTGAATGAAAAGCATGAAAAGCATAAAACTGATTTAACAACAATTTATTAAACTGTTAATAAATTGTTGTTAAATCATTTTTAAATGATTTAAAAGATTTATGCTTTCAATTATTTAGACATGTTTTTGATACTAACATTTAATTTAGCCATTAAAAAAAGAATACAGAAAAATATAAACTGAATAAAACTGTGTTGGGAAAAAAATAAAATGGAATTTGTGAAAAAATAAAACAGATTTCATAGGGCCCCGGCCCTACATGCACACAAGCCAACCCACACCAACATCTCCACAACATTCTTTTGCTGACATTATGAACTCTCTCTTGCACACACACTGGGCCTGTCAAGTCTACTTCCAGGCTGAGTGACAAGACTGGCTGCTTGACTCACACACACCAGCCCACACAAACATGTCAACAGCCATTCAAAATGAGCCAAAGCGTAACAAACGCACACATTTCTCACTCGAGACACACAAACATAACGTGCACACCAAGTTGAAAAACAATGTCAACATCATCTCAGGTTAGGCAGACACACATGGACACAAGTTGTAACTGGATGGACTAAATGGACAGGCTAACACAGACTCCAACACACACCCGAAATCATGTTCAAGTTCACTCAAGCAAACCATCTGAGAGCAACACCACACGCTGCCCACAACACACCACTTCACAGGCTCTCACTCCTTTCATCACATCTGCCAATCCCCTCACATTCAACCGCACTTTGAGCGATAGGCGATGTTACTGTAACGCACTATGATTCAGCACTGTCTTTCTTCACTTATGGGCTTCTGTAGATCGCTCAGTTCTGTCACTGAAGCTGAAAGTCAACAGAGTAGATGCTATGCTAACACAGATTCAGACCGGAGGGAATACAGAGACAATTTTTTGATTAAAGCATAAATCCTGGAGGTCTCTGGGTCTGAAAAATTGCATTAATTTATCCTAATATTGACCAAAGTAATGAAGGATGAGGAAGAAATTTTATTGCTAATATATTGTCTGTTTCAATAGCACTCATATTGTTTATTGACCTGATTATTGATTTGAAATTTTTCTCTAGGCCTACGTTTAATGATTTACTGTCAAATTTTTTAATATATTTTATTAAAGAATATACAGAAACAGTCAAAAGTCTGAACATACCTCTTCTAACTGTTTTATTATAAACATGATAACACAGAAGAAGATATTTTGAAGAATGTGTGTAACCAAATGGTTGACGGTAGCCGTTAGTGATGCGCAGATCAGCCGTTACACATCACATACCCAACAATTGATTGGTTAACTACTTCACTAAAACGCTCCCACGCGGTACTTCTCCTTTTCTGAAATTTCTCTCGGATTTGTTTTGCCTCCATTGCTGCTTAACAAGTGAACCCCGCAATTGCGTCTGCAAATTAGTGCCTGAAGAAAAATGATTAAGTAATATCTCATATAGATATTCTTCCTATGTGTTCTATAATGTCCACTAGTAGTTGCTCTCAGCAAATGTTTTCCTTTATTGATTTTTTCCTGAAGAGATACGTTGTTTTAAAAACGAAAGTAGGCTAAGCGTGATGCACGTTCATTGCGTTTTACCGTCAAATGAGAGTTTGTGTCTTTATTAAAATCAAAACATTCATGATTGATCTCTCATCCACCCGCGACCCATCCGCAATTAACTGAATGTTATCTTTTATTACCCGACCCGCGGATATAACCGTGATCCGCGCATCACTAGTAGCCGTTGACTCCCATAGTATGAAAAAATATATATATACTATGGAAGTCAATGGATAGCGTCAACTGTTTGGTTACACACATTCTTTAAAATATCTTCTTCTGTGTTCAGCAGAAGAAAGAAAAACATACAAGTTTGGAACAACTTGAGGGTGAGTAAATGATGACAGAATTTCATTTTTAGGTGAACTATCCTTTTAACTACAATTTTAAGTGTAAATATATATATTTAAATAGGCTATATTTTTTTTATTTAAAAAAAAATATATAGTGAATATTAAAACAGTAAACAATACACTTTCAACCTTAAGAAAACACTTTTTTTTTTCTTACACAATCTTTACACAATCTTTTCATAGAACACCTGTCAATCATCTGTCAAGTTGAAAATTCAGAAACGTCCAGAATTTTAAATGTTATTTCCCCCATTTATTCCATAAATACATATACAAAAATCTTCTTTACATCTTAAATTCACTGAATTTCTACTCATCTTAACTGCAGTCATCTACGTGACAACTACCCAGAAATGAAACAGGACCCATTTCAGACTATTAGAGAACAATCAGGTGGTGCTTGGTTCCACCTACACCGAGTGACCAAACACCCTGATTACAGGTTGTCTGTGCCGCCCACCGGTCCATTCAGATGCCCCTTTCAATAAACCACGTCAACCAAAGAGACTTGAAAAGAACCAGCAGGCTGCCACAAGCTCAAACACTGTGTCCAGGCATTCTGTACCCTGTGTTACAACCATAATTGGTTCATTTACCTTTCATTCCTTTCAGTTCTTTATTTCACAGAGCAATTTCAAAGATATGACAAGCTCAGGAAAAATCTTGAAATTAATCATTACCTCTGACATAGAGTGGAGTGGTGCTTCAGGCACAATCTACGGCTGTAAAGTGTTTTTTGTTTCCTCCACCGCCTACATTCACGACATATAGACATATGCATGTAAATGTATGTACAATATGCATGCACGTATATATAAATGTCATGCATGATGCACATATATTCTTAGCCACAGTAAGAAAATTTCACCTTGCGCACAACATCTGTTTACTCTACATGCTTGCTTACACCTTACATCAGGGTTTGCAGAGGAAGTGGTGAGAGACCCAAGGGAGAATGTGGAATTTTCAATCTCAAAAAGGGAATGACAACTGCAATCGTGTCCACAGGACACGGGCAGAAATAGGGCAAAGGAAACCTGTCTGATGGTGAGTTATTAACTAGAGCTTCTGCTGGCTTAAACCCGTTCGGATGTTTTGATGTGTGTGGGGGAGATCTGGAACCTCAAACAAGTATACATGATGGTCATTTTATTACCTACATTTATATTTCCTCTGTCAGGACAGTCTCATAAAGGAGTTATGAGATGTTTAGACTACAAAACTCAAAAATTCAGTTTGGAGGATTCCATCAAGGCTTGGCTTGATATTATTTTATTGCGTTTAAATAATGCAGGGAATATTATCATGAATGATACACAACAGTGTCTTCAAATGAATAATGCAGAGATATTTTTGAGGGAAAATTGTCAGGAAGATAAAAATATAGAAAATTGTACAACTGCAGCACTCAAATCTCATTATAACATTGAAACAGGCTGCATAATCTGTCACATGGAACACGACAGCCAATAAAATGAAAGCATTTTAGAGCATCAGATTTCACTGCATGAAAAGAGAAGGTTGGAGATTTTACAAGCAAACTTACAAACTGGAAAAGTTTGTGTAATACTTCATACAATGATTGGACCAAACACTGCCAGTGCTGCTTTTTTACTGCTTTGAATGTATTTGGACCTTTCAAGGTCATGCAATATTGTTGAACTAGCTGTTTTCAACCCTCCAAAGTACAAAACTTTGGAAGGACTGCAGGGAGATACACTCCTGAACAAAATCTTAAGAAAGGGGGAAACATTACAAGTATTCGCATTTTGCGCTACTGGATCATAACCAGGTTGTAAGTACTTCTTCAAAATGCCAACAGAATGCCAATGCGCCATCACTACCGAGGTTTGGACGCAGTAAGACGGTCATTTTACATTTCTTAAAAGATCCTGAGAGTTACAGGACAAAAAAGTCAAGTGGTAGACCCAAAAAGATTTAACCTGCACTGAGTTGGAGGATCCGACGGGCTGTCCGTGAAGACACAGGCCGATCCTTGCCCCAAATTAAGGTCCTTACTGATGCTGACTACAGCCCAATAACCATAAGACAGCTTCTGTGAGAGAAGGGCTTAAAGAACAAAAAATGTCTTCAAAGGCCACGTCTCCTCCCATGCCAGAAACCTGCCCGTTTGGAATTTGCAAGGGAGCACCAAACATGGGTGGAAGAAAGTTTTGTTCTCTGACGAGAAAAAAATTAACCTGGACGGTCCTGGTGGCTTCCAACACTACTGGCATGACAAGGAGATCCCACTGGAGATGTTTTCTATGCAGCACAGTGGAGGAGGCTCCATCATGATCTGGGGTGCTTTTTCCTTCAATGGAAAATGGAGCTTCAGGTTGTGCAGGGGCGTCAAACGGCGGCTGGCTATGTGGACATGTTGCGGCGGGCATCCCTCTTGACTGATGGCCCTCGTCTGTGTGGTAATGACTGGGTCTTTCAACAGAACAATGCTGCATTTCACAATGCCCACCTGACAAAGGACTTCTCCCAGAGCTCTTTTGGACCATCCTGCGTGTTCCCCTGATCTAAATCCCATTGAGAATGTTTGGGGATGGATGGCAAGGGAAGTTTACAAAACGAACGTCAGTTCCAGACCGTGGATGCCCTTCGTGAAGCCATCTTCACCACATGGAGCAATGTTCCCACCAGCCTCCTGGAAACAGTCACATCAAGCATGCTGAAACGAGTGTTTGAGGTGATCAACAAGAACAGTGGGGTTACTCATTATTGAGTCCTTTTTTGACACTTTTAGTTCTGTTGTAGGTGTTTTTTTTTGGGCTATGGTCTTAAACTTTTGATCAGCTGATGAGCAGCCTGTTTGAGTTTAAATGCAGTTTTCAATAAATTGCGTACTTTCTATTTTTTGTCTCTTGTTCCTGTTTCTTCTTTTGGCATTTTGAAGCAGTACTTACAACCTGGTTACAATCCAATAGCGCGAAATGCAAATACTTGTAATGTTTCCCTCGGTCTTAAGATTTTGTTCAGGAGTATATTTGATAACCTCTCTCATTGTGTGAACCAGTAAGCACCTCTTTTGCCATTTCACTGTGCTGTTTAGATTATATAAAGGGTTGCAATTTCAGCAGTCAATTGACCTAACTTACGAATCCACGGTGACTTTGCAGACGTCACAAGCGGAAGCAGCACAAGAAATCTAAACGAGATATTTGTACATAATTTATGCTGTGAAAAATGAATGCAGAGTTATTTTTTTTTTATGCGTTAAAGCGATTTCCATGATATGCCATTCAAATGTTGATCTGAGCGATCGTGTTTAACTATGATATAGACAGGCTGGCACAATCTCAGTCCACTCTAGAAGACAAATCAAGAACAACTCAAGCGGGAAATAAGAGACAAGATAGGTAAGATAAGGATACGGGGAGAATCATATATTGACCTCAGGTCATATATTGCTGTGTGTTGTGACCGATATTACTAATACAAGAGAAAAACTAAATGTCTGCTGCCTTTTTTTTTTTTTTTTCCACAGGTCATTGAGAGTAACCTCAGCAGAGGAAAATAAGGGACACTAAGATTTTGAATAATAATAAAAAAAAAGTTTACTAAAAAGGGTTAGTTTACTTAATTGCACCAATTAAGCACAAAATAAAATAAAATAAAAAAATAAAATAAAATAAAGTCAATATTATGGGTCTGCTTGGGTGCAAGATGACAAAATACAGAACAAACTACATTCAATAGAGATTTAGTACATAATACAATTATGTTTCTACATTATGCAGGATGGTTGGCAACCCTAGCAACCCACTTAAATACTCCATTAAAATTATGTTTTGGAAAGGAAAAATGAATTTTTCATCAAATCATGTGCAGAAAAAAAGGGAATGGATTAAAGTTAAAGGTTACACTTTATTTTAAGTTCACGTTGTTACAGTGTATTACAAAAATAAGTACTGAGTAATATTAATTAATTACATGTAGTTACTATAGGATTAAGGGTTGAGGATTGTTTTAGGGTTAGTTGCTTGTAATTATGCATACTTATAGTAAGTGTATGTACCTTCTGTAACTACGTCACCAGTTAAATAACAAAACTAACTTTCGGAGGGAGACACAAAGCCAGGTAAAATGTAGTTTTGTCTTAAAAATGTCAGCATCCCTCAGCAGCTTGGGTTTCGAGCCCCTCCCTGTTGTGGTGTGCGGTCGCCACCACAGCACTTCCTGAACTGGAAAACTTCCGTCCAGATGCCCCTCTTCCTACTCTGCTTATTAAACAGATCAGTGACAGAAACCAGACCAATGACGCCACATCACCCTTTCTAAATTAGTAATATTAGAAGGTTTCTCCTCAAATGAGTGCCTTATTTATGTTTGCAGGATTGATTACACAATTCCAAAATAACACCAACCATTCAAAAGTCAGAAATAAAGTCAAAATGACATCTAAATTTGCATTCTTAAAAGAATAGTTCACCCAAAAATTACAATTCAGCCATTATTTACTCACTCTCATGTCGATCAAATCCTTTTTCAAAGTTCCATCTACTGTAAGTTTTATACTAGTTGAATACTCTTCACTTAGAAATACAGCAGATTATGAATCTAAAATGGGTTGCGAACAGTATTTTACACTGACTTTAAAGTCAATCAAGTAAATGTGTGGAGAAGAGGACAGCCATCATTATCAATTTTAAACGGTACGCCATAGGATACTTTACATACACTCTACAGGCTTAATCCTTTGAGACAATTTTAGCAATTTCCAGGCAGTAATAGCAGAACCGATTTGAGTCAGAGCCCTTTTCACTCAGTAATTTGTGTATGTCAGGTATGATCATTGAAAAAGAGAATCCAATTAGTCTGCAAATTGAACTCTGACAGAGAAACCAACTCTGGGTTGCTCTACCATCTCCACAGGATGTGAGTGTTTGTAGATGGAGACACTTCCCTCAGTTGCTACCAATTCATTTCACACACAGGACTTCCAGGGGAGAGAAATAGTGTTTGTGATTTAACACAAACCTGACCAGAATGGGAAAAAATCTACTGTGTCCACCAAAGCGTTTTTTTCCCAAGCCTAGCATATTTTTCCAATTGTTTTCAATGGGTGTTTTTTAAAACGCCAGCAGTGTGACAAGGTGCTGAACGTCTATTTCACGCTGAGCGCTCTGCGTTTTTTACCAGACGCTGAGAGTTGAAGAATGTTAAACTTTGGGTAAAACGCAGTGCTCATCACTGTCACTTTTTACTCAGCTCTCCAATCAAAGTGGAGGGGGGCTGCACCGCCAAAGCGCTGAGAGTTAAAGAATGTTAAACTTTGGGTAATTTAAAAAAAAAAAAACACAGCACTCATCTCTGTCGCTTTTTTTACCTAGCCATCCAATCACAGTGGAGGAGGGGCGGAACAAATACCACAAGGACCAACCGCCACATCATGCAAGTACAATGGCGACAACAACAAGCACATCTCTCAATTCAAAACTAGTGACAGAGCAAGTACATTGTGTACATGTGTCGACATTTTTATATTCAGAAACAAGCTATTTGCAAAATCATATACTAACAGTTCCGTGGGTATTCCGTTTAGCACATACAGCATTTCAACTGAAAAAAAACGCTGTTGTGTCAAAGTGCTTTCAAGCACCCACAGCAAGGCATTTTCAGGGGGCTAAAAATGTTTTTCTCTGGACACATGGCATAAAGCTCACACAAACACACACACAAAAGCAGTCCACTCCAGTTTCACTACTGCACCATAAATAAAACCAAGTGAAATTGAAACCTTACAATCGTATTTTACAAAGACCAACATGAGATCACATAGAAACATCCTTCAAATTTTACTATATGCACTGAAATCGCCATATCGATTGGCTTAGGGCGGTGCATATTATCAAATTAATGAATTATATTGAATATATTATAGGATTGGGGTGGGTACGTTTTTTCTTTAATGTTTTTGAAAGAAGTCCTATTAGTATCATTTAATTTATCATTCATCCTCATTTGCAATTGTAGGGAACATTAAAGAAAATGTACAATTTGGTTATAGTACAGTGTAGTGAGTACCAAGAGCAGAAGAGAATAACAAGAAACAAATAAAAATAAAATAAAATAAAATAAATGCTACACAGTTAAGAATATAAAGTAGGTGTCAGGCGAAAACCTGGTATCTCTATATTTCTTCATTTTTGTTTTATTTTATTTTTAAAAAACAATGCTATTGGTCACCCTTTACGCCTTTATGTGGGTTTTACAAATATTTAACAAATGAACAGGATTTATAAGAGCTTGTGATCCTCAAACTGTCAGTCAAACCTCATAAATCCGCCCCACCTCTATCATGAGTGTCACACGCAGTTTGGAGATCTCTGCTTCTTTGCAATGCAAAGGTAGGCTAAATAAAGATCTTGAAAAAAAAATAATAAAATAAAGCGTTTTCTTTGCTCAAGAAACACTATGTCTATAAAGGCTAATGTTTTATATATTTGAAGAGCGAAGAAGAGTCTTCGTCTGATATTTCCCATCTAGTTGTAGCCAATATGCTTTGCTATATAACGTTAGAGGATGCAAGTTAAATATAGCCTTATTAAATTATCAAATTTAACATAGCACAATTCGACTTGCTCTGGAACAAGTAGATTAATAAGACCAATGATTGCGGGTTTTAAGTACCAAAAATGAATTGTGTCTCATGTTTAACCACTATAAGAGCCAGCGGCAAATCCCCGAAGCACTGGCCGAGATGAAGCTGTTCTCGGCAGTTACACGACCCCTGAACGGCCGCTGACGGCCTGGAGCTCGCATCTCAGAAAACGTCTAAACAAATTGTAAAATAGGCACTATGATTAAATATAAGTCACATATTTCAGGTCTAACAACTACATTCTCGCCTAAAAAACTCTTAAAACTACAGTTCGTGGTACAACAAGTGTAGTATTCGCAAAAATTACGGTGGATTTGCTCGCCCGCTTCAAGCGGAGTGATACAAACGGTGAAAAGGTAAGAGTGCTGTTATCACTAAAATATCGCACGGCTATCAGCCAATCAGATTCGAGAACCAGAAAGAACTGTTGTATGAAATAAAATAATGATTTGAAAAACTGGATAATATACAAAATGCCTCCTAGAGACTGCTGTGTCTTCGAGTGTGAAAATGGTTGTACCTATGAAAAGACGTGAACCGTAATTAAAGCCCACATACCGAAGACGTTCTTCTCTGCGGGATTCACAGCTGCGGAGGTGCATGTTCCTACTCAGCAAAGAAGATTGAATTTAGCCCACATCTCTGCATGGGAGCACATCTGATTTATCAGCAGCAGCAAAATGCTACATATGTACAAAAGGTTATAAAGATATTCACTTCATTTACTCAGAGCCCCTTTCAATGGCTCTACAGAAAAAGAAAAAGGAAACTAAGGTAATTGTTTCCTGAACCAATTAGGCAGAAAAAATGTCAATACTTTTTAGTGCTTGTTAATGAGAAGGGGGTATAGAGTCATGCGCTGGGTATGTTTACCTTGAACAAAGTCCCACGGTATTCATTAGAGGTCACACAAATATTAGGCTGTTGTTGCTTAGCGATACAGGGACACAATGGCTGTTTCACTCTTCTATTGAGTTTTGCTGATGTGGTGCCAAAGCTAACAACACCCACATCGTTTTTTTTGTTTTTGTTTTTTTTCTGTCCCCACCTCCCCTGTTCCCGTTTATTATGAGCTTGAAAAGTCTCACACCCACTTCTGAAATCATTACAGTCGAGAAATCTGTGTCTACTATAATCCGTACTTTAAAAATTAAGCATTAGTTCAGACAGCAACTGGAGCTAACGTCAACATAATTCCCCCTGACGCGTGATTCTGCCTCTGGTGTGAACATTTATGGAAAAACAATAATGTGCTCATATGAGCATGTGATCTGCAGCCTGAGCACCTGAATAATGGCGAGTCGGGCCGTGAGGGTGCCATAACCGCGGCGAGCCCTCGTTTCAGGCACCTGGTCATTAGAGGGGGAAAAGCCCAGAGGAACTTGTTAAAGGACGAAGGGAAATAGTGGTAAATAAGGTTAATTGGGGCGATCTGTCAGAACGGAGACGATGCGCTCGCTGACACGGCACCAGCCATAACACGACTCCCTCCATCGCTGTTCATTAGGGTTATAGAGGGAAGAGAGAAACGGAGGAAGAGACGGTGAGAGTGAGAGAGCAAATTGACACTTATTGCGGGCAGTGTGGGAAACAGAGTGACAGAATAAAGGGACAACAGAGAGACTAGGAGAAAGAACATTCAGTACTAGAAAAACCAGAAGTGGAAAAAAGAGAGAGTGTGTGTAGAACAATGAAGAGAAAGTGGAACATCAGAGGAATATGAGTGAAAGGAAATTGCTTTCAGATACAACATGCTGAGGAATTCTTTACAACAACACAATGTCTTGCTGGTGTTCAGGTGTTTGTGCACTTGTTTAGGGTCATATCACTAGGAATCAAGTTTTCCTTGATCTTCTGAAAAGCGTTCAATGTACTGTGAACTCAAAACGTATTCCCCAGTCCTCAGTCTCCTATTGAAACTGATCTACAAGACATACTTTTTTCGAAATGCTTGGGTTTCTGATTGGTGGTGGTCCATAACAGGAGGAAAGAAAGACTGAGCTTCCTCAAAAAGGATATAACAAATAAAATTATTAAATTAAATGTTGTGTTGTTTTAAACAATTTACTCACTAATGTTCTACACACAGATGCATATAATGTAAAAATATTTTTCTTTCATGCAATAGCATAGACGCACTTTGAAGAGGCAATTACAAAGTCCATTATGAAGTTATGCCCTTTTACAAAGTCTTAATTTTACTAGAATAAGTTTTCAGGCTTGAATGTTCAAAAAACACGTTGGGTCTCATCAAAGTCCCTTTAAGACAAGTCATTTCACTGAGCGGCCATCTTTGAAACGCCTCTTGGGCATTCAAGTGCAGCTCCTATCTCTTTGAATGGGGAAACATCAAATTCTCCAAAGCTGTTTGCCAAGCTTTCGATTAAATTTCATATTTGAAATCACCAATGAAATCTGACAACAACTGTCTAATAAATTTTGTTTGTAAATGCTCGAATCATGACAAAAAACGTTATTTTCCAAGCTGGATCAAGCTAATGCGCATGCGCAGTCCTAAAGAGCGTGTCTCTTGTGTCTCATTTCGGAGGTGCGCATCTGACTGTTTCTATAGGAACCGGAGCTTCTAACAGCTGCTGCAGTGACCCGATGACTTTACCAATCGGCGATTGGCTCTTATTTAGAAGGCGGGACTTATTCCGCCATATTGCACGTTGCACTTTCTCCCATTCAAAACAATACGAGTGACGCGTCTTGTGTTATTCTATAGTCTTTGGTCTCATTCACTAATAATTGCCATAACTATTCATATTTATACGCACATTTGAACTTCTCACGTAATTCAGTTAATTAAGTTTCCACTTAATTCACAACACATGAATTTGTTCTTAAAGGGTTAGTTCACCCAAAAATGAAAACTCTGTCATTAATTACTTACCCTCATGTTGTTACACACCCGTAAGACTTTCGTTCATCTTTGGAAAACAATGAAGATCTTTTTGATGAAATCTGATAGCTTTGTGTCCCTCCAATGACAGCTACGCAACTTTGACGCTTCAAAAAGTTCATAAAGAGAACATAAAACTAATCCATGTGAATTGAGTGGTTTAGTCCAAATTTTCTGAAGAGACTCAATATGATGAACATGATTTAATTTAGGCTTTTATTCTCATATAAACATTGATCAGCAAACATAAACAGAAGCTCAATTGAATCTGCTTGACCCGCGAGAACAAACCTCTTCTGGAAGCTCAAACAGGCTGTGTAACACACCAGAATGAACCTCATTGGTTCTCACACGCATCAAGCAAACATGCTTGAGCTTCCGTTTACCTCAACTGATGTGTGAGTAGATGAATATGTATATGTGAATGAAAGCCTAAATTCAATCTGTTCAACATATAGAGCGATCATGTCTCTTCAGAAAATTTGGACTAAACTGCTCAATTCATATGGATTAGTTTTAGTTTTCAAACTCCTGCTGACTCACTGATGAAGTGAGAAGAGAGGCAAAATCAGGCCAAATAAATATACAGTGAGGAAAACGAAGGAGAGGAATAGAAAAGGACAGAAATGATTACTAAGTAGACAGCTCACTAAGTTTTGATGCACAGCTATAGATAGAAGTTTGATAAAGCAGGTAAGAAGAGGAGTGAGACCCTAGTTGAGAGGGAGGGCAGGGTGTGTAATTACAGTGTCACCAGATCATTTATATCCTCACTCATTAGCTTCACCGAGCCTCCGGTCCAAACCTCAGACCCCGCTCACCGTTCGACGTCAAACTAGGAGTCAAATCACATGCGCAGGTCTCCTGGTGCAACAAAATCAGTGAGTTAAAGCACTCAGAAGAAAGGGGCCCAGTGTTAATGAGAACGATAAGACAATCACTTCCGCTGCCGGCTCATTAGCTGAGAGTGAAACGGGAGAAAGAGATGATAAGAGGAGCAAGGGAGGAGGAGGAGACGGTTAAATATGTATGACATCACTGTTTCTCCTAGCACATGCTCAATTAACAAACCACTTCTCCATTTTTTCCCCCCAACCACATCAACAGCAGGGAGGGGATTGTAAAAATACTTAATTGGAGAGTGGAAACTAATTATATTATCATATCTTTCATATCTTTCTGACGTCAGGATGAGTGCACTCCAGGCACTGCTAAAGCTGAGCTGCAGCACAATTTCTCATTGAATTAAAAAGTGATGCATGTAATTGTTTTCTGTTGAAATACTTTCTTCTCTCTCGCCTTAATATGCAGACGCAACTATAAGCAAGCCATTTACAGGTTGTAGACTACCGGCCATAAATATTTTTACCAGCCATGAAACCTAGATTAATCCTTATTAAAGTTACAAAAGTTATTCAGTCAAGAGCAATGAGTGATTGTTCTTTGTCTTTTGTTGTTTGATTAACATCAAAACAAAGACAGCAGGAGGAATATTAGACTGCTGTCACTTCTAATGCACGGATCCAATGTACTGTTACACATGAATTTTATTTCTCAACTATTCATGTTCAGTTAAGATATAACTAACAATGTTATGTTTACAAGGATACTTGCCAAGATGGGCATTTTGACATGGTTTTGTTCGAATATCTCTGTTCAAGCACAAGAACACACAAAAGAGAACTCAATTCAGTATTCACACATTGTCTGAGATGCAGATTTCTGGGCGCGCGTTTCACACAGAAAACGAATTGAGTTCCCTTTCCTGTCTTCTTGAGCTTGAATTTTTAAATTGGCAATGCTTAAACTTTTGTGACGATGCAGCACTGCCCCGTCAACTGTCCGAAGCGTCGTTCACATTCATTTTGCATTGTTAGAATTTATAAATATGTTATAACTGGCAACTGGCGATTGATACCATTTCATATACTTGCCAATACCAATTTTTACTTGCATTTGGCAAGTGTTAATTTTAGGCCCTGCTGACAAAGCAGCATTGACTGTGCACTTCATAATAAGGTATAATTTGTTAAAATTTACTTTTTAATAAAGTAAGTGTTGAGAACTAACAATAAATAATACTGTTTTAGATTGGTCACTCAAAAATCATCATCATATACTCACCCTCGTGTCATTCCAAACCTTTAAGACTTTCCTTCTGTGTTTTATTTTGTTTTTATATAACGGTTAGTTCCTGTCCTTGATTCTGATTGGTCAATAGATGTGTTTTATTCATGATAAAACACGGCTATGACTGCTTCACCCAATGGTTCTGTGTATCAGTACACAACACCTTTAGCAACCACTCTTAGCAGCGTAAACTGTTTGTTCTTAATTAATATGGTTCGTTGAAGCTTACTGTATTATGTAAAAGAGTATTGTGAGAAAGAGAACGAGTGAGCGAATTTATTACCTGCATTCAGATTTAGCATTTTCCTTCAGGTCAGTCCTATGTTCATAATAAAAAATCTGTTTAAATGTCCGATGTATTATCTTGTCCTTTTAACAGTTAAGGGGTTTTCCCATGACTGACAGCGCTAGTCAAAGCATTTGTCAGTTGCATCTTGTTCCGAGTTCATAACAGTTCAGTCTTTTCAATGTAAATGTCTTCGCTACTGACTGACACACTCATAAAGACAGTCTTTGCCACCATCCAATGGCGTAATAATGTAACTTCTGTTGCTGTTCATGGTCAGGGACTATTTTTTCCGGTGAAAGGAAGGCTTTTAGTGATTTTACTTCGTGAAAGTTGCACTGATACATATATTTTTTGGCTTTAATATTTGTGTTGTGTGGTAACCGTTTTATAAAAGCAATAAGGTAGTCGAGGCTGTGCTGTATCGTGAATAAGTCACGGCTGAAGGGATTGCAGGCACTCCGCTTCGTGTTGTGCCTAACAACGCCCTTCAGCTATGACTTATTCACGATACAGCACAGCCTCGACTACCTTATTGTTTACATACAATGAAAGTCATTGTGATCTGTTGTTTTGACTCCAACTTTCTTAAAAAAATATCTCCTTTCTTTTGCTTTTCACAGAAGAAAGTTGTAGCCTACAGGTTTGGAACAGCATTAGGATGATTAAATGATGACAGAATTTACAATTATGAGTGAACTATGCCACTATATCAATCATGTCTGTAGCACAAAAGGTGCCAAAGTTTAGTACTCAATTTGTTCAAGTCAAATCTAAATATGAACAGTAGAAATTGTGACGTTTGCCTTAGCAATCAACAATGACTGTATCTTTTCTATACCCCAAACTTTTGACACCCCAAAATTGGTGAACAATTCTTAGACTTGCATTGAAGAAAGGATCTGAATCATATCTATACAAACGTTATGTTTACATGCACTAATTTTTATCAGTCTGAATGAGTTTAATCCGAATTCAGATTCTGTAAGTTCTGTTTATACGAACCCTAAACTTTGCAATCCGCATTCAAAACTGGATAAAGCTGCCGTATAATGTCACCATGGCTCTGCAGAGTTATTGTAAGTATAATTGTCATTTTTGCTTTGATGGAAAACCTAAGGAAAGCTAACAAATGTTTAGTAGCCTAAATATTCAGTCTCCTCCACTGACCAGTTTGTAAGATGTAAATAAACATATGCATGTTCATAACAACATATGTAAACAGAGATCTTATTTGAAAAGGGCTATGGTAAACATGCGCATCATGGCACTGTGCATGTGCACAGGGTACTTTTGAATCCGAAGAAGATAGTCATATTCATGCATTATTTACATGCTTAGTTTTTTTTTTTTTTCTATTGATCAGATTATATCAAGTCTACACCACCCCTTTCAATCAAAATTTCATTTGGATCGAGATCAATCAGAATTGATTGAGGTGTTTATATCAATGAGTTTCAATTCAATTGAGCCATCTGATTACAAAATGACTACTTGGGTGCATGTAAATAGCAATAGTGATTCAAAAGCAGTAAGCAATCATAATGAACACACTCACACACATAACACACAGAACACCACTCCAAACCACCCATACACCACTTATATGTTCAACTGAAACTGTAAAACATCTAGTTTTATCTATTAAGTTTACATTACTGTAAACACTGTCAAACTCAGATGTGTTCAATAGATTTATAAAATTAGCCTTTGTTAGACCTTCTGATAATATGTGGGTCTGCTCCTATTGGGTAGTTTATATTCAATAATTTTATTTTTGTTAAGTATTTAAATTCAATTTTAGCTTTAGACCTCATTAACTGGTTTTGGAATAACCAGCTCTGCCCTCAAAATCCTCAACTTTGTCCTTTGACTTTCTATGTTTCTATTTCTTTTGAAAGTTTAAACTGCTCAGGGCCTTAACGTTGACTTAACGAGCATCTCATATACTGCATGTAAGGCCTCATTATAAGGAACAGATTTGAGCATCGTAGATTTCAAGCTATTTTTTTTAACAGGATGCATGCACTCCCTGAACCTTCCATAGCATCCCTGTAATATATACAGATAGACAGACAGATAGATAGATAGATAGATAGAGAGAGAGAGAGATACACAATCAACTCCAGAATCATTGGCACCCTTGGTAAATATAAGCAAAGATGGCTGTGAAAATAAATCTCTATTTATTCTTTTAATCTTTAATTTTAAAAATTCACAAAATTCTAACCTTTCATTGAAGTAAAACAATTAAAAGTGGAGAGAAATGCACATTATGAAATAAATGTTTTTTCTCCAATGCATGCTGGCCACAATTATAGAAATTCTTATGCGTAAAATATCTCTGAAGTATTTTTTAGCCCACCAGGGTGACTAGGAACATGAAGTTGTCCTGCCATGACTTCTTTTTCACAGGAGTATAAACATGAGGAAATACAAAGGCCAAATTCCCTTAATCATCCATCACAAGGAGTAAAACCAAAGAATATAGTTCTGATGTGCAGCAAAAGATTGTTGAGCTTCACAAAATAGAAAATGGCTGTAAGAAAATGGCTAAAGCATTGAAAATTCCCATGTGTGTCTATATCGTCCTGATGATTGTCCTATATACCACCAGATGGGTTTGGTGCACACATGGATAAAAAGTACCCCATGCCCACGTTTAAATATACTGCTGGATCTTTAATATTGTGGGACTATATTTCTGCCTGAGGTCCTGGACATCTTGTTCAGATACATGGTATCATGGATTCTATCAAATACCAACAGATAAAAAAAACTAAACCTGGCCGCCTCTGCTAGAAATCTTATAATGGGCTGTGGTTGGGTCTTCCATCAGGACAATGATCGAAAACAAACATCAAAATCATATGTACATGGCCATCTTAAAAGGTCAATGAAAAATAGTTTGCAGCTGAACCATAGTGGACAGTTAATTACCATGACTTTTGCACCTTATAAAATAATACAGAATATACGATGCTAGAAAAGCTCAAGCCATTTAGCAAGGCAGTTCAAAGAAGCCAAAGCAATCACTGTTCATAAACCTTTTAAGCATACTCAGCGAACGAGATTAGGCAATGCATCGTCTCACCGTGGCAGATTTCTTAATGAAACAGGCCCAACATGACTGTGCATGTCTCCGATCAGTTTGCAATCCTCACCTCTAGCGCTGCCATCTGTGGCACCGTTTATGAGATGCTATCTGATCGGACTGGCAAGTCTATCACAGCTCGGCTGCTTGTGTTAAGCGAGATGGCTGCACCATTACACGGCTCTAATCTCTCGGCCATGCTCTCCAGTTATCCGATCAGACGATGAGGCCATTTCCTTCTCAACCCGCAGATCTAATTATGGGATGTTTGGCCCGTTTCAGACCTGTCTGCGCTTGAGCCCCTACAATCTTAGCTTGGGGGCATGCTGATATCGGTCTATCATGTGTCACTTTCCTCATCCGACGGTGCATTAGTGTCAGCTTTGCTGAGATACGGCCCGGATGATTGGATGTTGAGTACTCAAAACTCTAGTTTCTGAACCCTGTGACTACATGAGACTTAAAATAACCTGATCATGGAAGGCAGAATGTGCCTATAAATATAAGGTGGACTCCGGTAACGATATTATTTAGCTGTCATTGCACAATCAAAAGACAAAGCAAGAAAGATTATTTTCCCCCATGAAATGTTAGGAATAAATGCTTAAAACATATGCTGAACAACCTTTGTGTGGTGCCTGCAATGTCAGTCAAAGACACACACTGTTTTGAAAACAGTTGAACTATTGTCATGCTACTAAGATTTGTTGAGTTGAATTGCTATTTATTTTAGGTACTCCCAAGCTCTGGTTTATACAGCAATTTAGTTAAAACAGACTGTGCATTATGATATATTGAAGTTAAGGAATCAATGTAAATGGCATTCCAGAACTTGGGATCCCTTCCCAGCGCAGAATATTTGGATAATGCAGCAGTTCATAAGCTAAATTAAACAAATAAATCAACAGAAAAACAAATTGTGCCTATTCAAACTGATGAAAAGAGGCGGATGAGTGGCTGTAAAAGAGAGATAAGGGCTTGAGGATGGGTTGACTCTGCCATCATGAAATTAGCTGATATTGTTCATTCAAGAGACATTTCAAATTAAAGCTTTTGTTAAGGGGATTGTGGAAAATATCAAGAGTCCATGATTTTAGGACTTGATTTGGACAAGAGCCTTTTGGAATCCACAACAAATATAAAGATGAGAACACACAATACAATTTAATTAGAAAGTATAATACATTTAACAAAGTTAATGCTATATCATTTGCATAGTGCATGTCATATGCTGTGAGATTCCATATGCATGGACAATTAGAAATGGTCATTTAATAAGCAAAAACAGGGTTTTACAATAAATGTCACTATGAATATCTCATACAGAACTTAATATTCACTTTACACCTCAAACTGTTTGTAAAATAGACAATTATAAAGAATTCCTGGTTACACTCTATTTCCAAAGTTCACTTTAGACATTCTACCAACTATAGGTAACTTTGCAACTAAATGTCAACTAACACTCATTAATTTGAAACTACAAGTCAACTAACTCTCATTAGCGTATTAGTAGACTGTTAGGTTAGGGTTAGTAGACTAAATTGATATGTACTTGCTTATAGTCAGTATAATGTCTGTTGGCGAACCATCAAAATAAAATGTTAGCAGTTATTATAGTCTACTAATGACTGGTTGAAATGTATTTGCAAAGTTATTGTTAGTTATTGTAGTTACTTATAGTTAGTAGAATGTTTAAAGTGGACTATCATAAAGACATTTATTTAATTAATTAATCTAATCCCTATAATAAAGACATTTAATTACTACAAATCGAAACTGTTTTGATGTACTTGGCACCTTGGTTTATTTGAAAAGTGATTTGTGGAATAGGTCGCAACCATTAAGAATGAGTTGACCAAAACCTATTGATCCATGACACCTCTTCAAAGTAATCCTCCTATTCTGAGTCCATCAAAATACCCAAGATTCACGAGAATAAAACAGTTCATCAGGAAGATACAAGGACTTAGTGTACGGGGGGTTGGGCAAATAATGTGTTCGTATAAATGCATACATATGCTGCTGGGTGAGATGACATGTTCCAGTAATGACTTACTTGTGTTTCAAAGTGATGACACTGTCAATCAAAAAGATGGATTTGAAAAAACAGACATGGTGTTGTCAAACACAGCATCTCTTTGAGGGATAGTCTTTGAAGCCAGTTCATGGCCAGTTCTCTGATATTTGTTGCTGTTGTAGCTTGGAAAGCTTTTCTCCGACATTCATTCATACCCTTGAAATGTCTTTCAGTACCGATGGGAAACGGTGATGAAATTTCCAACTTTGGTATAAAGAATTTTAAAGTTTTTGATTATTCTCAACAGCCTCATGACCTTGTCATTTCCATAACTTTGAAATGTGAGCAGCAGACACACTTAAATATATTACAAACAGGAACATCACATCAACATATGTTTCATATCAGCACACATGTATCGATCACTTCGAAAGGCAAAACCCAACAGACCATGGCATGCACTTTTCAAGAATAAGGTGCAAAATAGATCATAAAAAGAAGAAAAGGTCAGTAAAAAGATGGCCTTAACCCTAAAAAAATATTGATTGTATTAGATGAGCCATTTTATTTATTTATTACTCAATTTATTAAAAATAAGAACATGTCTAAACACAGTTTTAAATTTGTGTGATTTTCTAGCAATCACAAACATCAAAAATAATTTTTCAAAATGTACAAAATGTAATAGAAGTAACCCATAATGGGAACAGAGCTGAAAATTTCACCCAGAAATAAAATAAAATACAATTAAATTAAATTAAAATGGCAACTGTTTTAAATTGAGCATATCAATCAAATGAGCTGCTTAAAAAAAAAAAAAAAAAAGAGATACTGCAAATACATCATAACAAAATCTAAAACTTAATTAAATGAAATTACCTTTGTTTATATTGTTTTAAATTGTTCATCTCATGTTTCTCTCATCTCAAGAAATGTAAAGTAAAAACTGCTTCTTGAAAATGTCACATGATTACTCATCACATGAGTAACGAGAGACTTAAACCATTCATGGAAACACTCTTGCCAACACAGCGATCAACAATTTGCATGAAACAACAAGATTAACTAACAGATCATTTTAAGTAGATGAACAAACTTCCTGACATCACAACGCAAAATCAACAACAACAGTGTAAACAAAATAATTATACAATACAGCTATTCTGGTTATTCATGCCAGAGTGCATGCTGGGAAGAGGGTGAATGGGATGTGCAGGTACAATTGCTTTTTCGCAACGTGATGCATTCACTCAATATCTTCATCTGAAATTATTCAAACAGAATGATTATACCCTTAACAGCATAATTGAGTACATTTTGTTCCAGACATTTTTAAATTGTCAAATTTAGGTAAACACGGCACAGACCAAAAAATCCCCATTTTACAATTAGGTATCTGACGTGTTTAATTCTACCTACTTTCCATGGTATGGTAGATAATAGTGTATCTAACTTATCAAAGCTTGGGATTTGTACCTATACAAACATTATATAGGGAAATATACAAAATACAAAACAGTATTCATGAAAATGGCCTCTAAGGCCCTGTTTACACCTGGTATTAAGATTCGTTTTAAAAAGATTCGACAGGGCCTAAAGGCCAATTCACACAGCACCAACAGACGCCAACCGACCCGCATAATCACCAGATTACAGTATGTCACTTCTCAGTCATTCCATGACCAGACAAGTGTTGATTCAACATGTCCGACAGATGCCGACTGGGGTAACACACTGATCTGACAAAATCCGATGAAGTGTCTGTTGCTGTCTGTCGGTGCAGAGTGAATTGGCCTTACGTGATTCCCATCCAGCACAGTGAACTTATATTTTAAATTTGTGGAAAGAATTATGCCCCTGCCACTTTC